>NC_143480.1:73481845-73669447 GCF_027475165.1 Benincasa hispida
AATCCTTAACAGTAAGTTTTAAACATCAAAACTAAAAGTTAAGAGAAACATGAAAAGAACTCTAAATTTCATGATGCGGAAGTGTAAAAACTAGTCCCAGTGGCTCGATTACGAATTCCGCTTGTCCATCGCCGGTGCATCTCTACCCTTATCTGAAACAACAACATGATAAAGAATGAGTATAAAATACTCAGTAAGTAACCCCACTACTGGGGTCAGGCTGGGCATCTATGTTCTCTAGATACTCACCTCTGGTGAAACATATAAATTGCTCTAGTCCTCATGGGACATATATACACATGAAACAAGAAGAAGACTGAGTCCTATCCTACTGTAGCTAAGTATGCCCACCACCTCTGGTGAATTCCGAAGGAGACACAAACTGGTGTATCTCGAAGGAAACACAAACTGGTGAATCCCGAAGGAAACACAAAATCTAATCAGCATCTAACTAATCAATAAGGACATTTGCACAGTCTCAACATCATAGTCATCACTGTACGAATCTATGACATACATATAAACCTCAACATCATGGCTCTACAACATACACATATACCTCAACATCATGGTTCTACAATATACATGTATACCTCAATATCATCAGATCAAATACAACCATGGAAGCACATAACATCTTATACTAGCATTCAAGTGTCTATGTGCATAAATACATAATTCGGATCTTGTAACAGAACATACTTTAATCATGTTATACTATCAATTTTTCATGCTGTCATTCTGCCATAACCTTCATTTAACATGTTAGCATACATCTAATGTCTGGCCCGTGGGCAGTTCTAGTAGTAAGATTACTTACTTCAAATTATGCCTAAGTAGCAAGCAATTTAATCTTTTTTGTCGCTTAGATGAATCTTGAATCAAGCCCAAAGTATGGCTTGTTCCAAAAGTGCCTTCGATCTCTCAAACAAATGTCTTAATCTAGGCAATTCAATAATAGTGGTTAGAACCTAAAAACCCAATAACTATATTTTAATTTAATCCTTCGAAGGCTTAATATACTTACCAAAACGTTGCTTGGTCCAAAATTAGTTTCGAACTTAAGTTCGTTTGCGAACCCAACTTAATCCTTCGCAATGCCTGACAACATACTTCTACCTTAAAATTCCACCAGTGCTCGAATCTATGGCCCAAACACAATGGGTTTTAATAAATGGAAGCCAAAACTTGACGGATAATAAAAATCTTCAAGAAAACCCATAAAGTAACACCACCTTAGGTTAGACAGAATGAAGACTGGGTGTCATGATTGTGCGGACGTGAGTGGTTGGGATTCTGTAGAGGCGCGGTGCGTTGCGGATGCTCAGCGTCTGATTTTGGTGCGGTGGTGTTATATCGCTAGGGTCTCGGCTAAGGAAAGAAAAATTAATGGGGGGGGGGGTGCCGGCGGGTGCGTGGGAAGAAAAAGGGGGGGGTGAGGTTTGACTTTTTTTATAAAAATAAAAATAATAATAATAATAAAACAAAAAAGGAAATAAATATAATTACATTTAATTCCTTTCCGTTTTATACTATTAAATTCCTTTCTGTTTCAAAAGAAAATTAATTCCTGCCATTAATTTTCAATTTGAATAATTCCACGCCAACAATTAAATTCCCACACTTATACTTGAAGCCCAAAATTCCAAAAATGCCCTCCAACTAATAATAATTACTGAAATTTCAAATAATAAAGTTACTGAAATTACATTATTACTAAAAAATGTGAGGTCCATAAGATCCCCTTGGTAGCTCAATGGATTCAAGTTGAGAATAAGTTTTTGGGTTAGTTTGAAATGTTCAAATTAACAAGAGGGAATTTGATTATATATGATATAATTAAATTGGTTCAATTATATGTGATATAATTGATTCGATGTATTAGATACATTAATTGGAGGAATTAATATAAATATGATTTATATTAAATAAAGAGAAAATAACCATGGTTTAAATATTACATATGATGTAATATTAAAACTATAGGTTATAAATATAATATGATAAGTTAGTTATAATATTTACTTATAATAAAAACAATTATGAGATAATTGTTTTAGTTGGTTATTTCTTTTCTCTATTAATCGTGCAAGTTGGAGGTTATTTTCAGTTTTTAATAACTGAAGAATGGAATGAAAAAAGTTTTCATTTTCTGATTGATCACTTCATTATCGCATTACTAATTGATCAAGCGAAGAAAGCTATACGATAGCCCTTTTGAGAGACTAAACGATCGAGCGAGAGATTGCTAGACGATTGCTGACTAGATTGAGAGATTGCTAGACGATTGCTCACGGGATCAAGAGATTGCTAGACGATTGCTCATGAGAGCGAGAGATTGCTAGAAGATCGAGTACCCACTGTCTATACGATAGACTAAACCTTTCTCCCACTTACTCGATCGTATACATCCTCCTTCCCTCCACCAGATTTACACAGAGCCCACACCTCTAGGATTCTCACTCCAAGAATACTAAGGTAACCGAGTGGTAGGGTCGAGGATTATCGTTCGAGGATCAAACTATTCGTGATTACACTGGGTGTTCATTGCATTCAGGGTCGTGTAGACTTCGCTGGGACACCTAACCAGTGTAGATCGAAGGAATACGAGAAGAAGAGTTCTTCAAAGGTATGTCTCTTGATTATATTTGTATTAAGTTTAGAAAGCATGCTATAATTTTCTCTAAAATGCATAACTGTTCTCTAAAATGCACAAGGGTTTTCACATGTTTTGGTATGTGTCTTAAGCTATGGAATCCATTGATTTAATTATGGTTTGCTGAAATTTTCGGGGCTCTAACCCTTATTAATAACTAAATATATTGGGATGTTTGTTTGAGAGCTTTGAAGCGGTTTTGGAACAAGTTACGCTTAGGGTAAGTTGTTTGGAGACATTTGGATTAAAACTGTGATAGAAGTTATGTCCTGAAGGTTGAATAAATTTGGTTTATGATTGTAGGAATTGATTCAAGATTTTTCTTTCTTATAGGAATCATTTCGTTTGGACTTACAATTTGAGGTAAGTGATTTTCTACTTGAACGCCCTTGAGTTGGACACTTAAATTAAATAAAAATGTTAACTAAATGGTACCATAAAAGCATGCTAATGATTGATTGAATGATTTGCAAAGCTAAGGAATTTTAAGTTGCACTATAAGTATGTTGGAAAGCCATGAACAATGACATTATGTTTAAGCCTCTTTGACTGTTGTGTGCATGCTAGGCTAAGGGGTAACTGTGAACTCTCCTATCGGGTTATGTACACTTTATGATTTTCAACCATTAGGTTCACCATTTATGACTGATGTGTGATCCTTCGACACTACTACTTATGCTATGTTTTGTGGACCTTCAGGTTCACTATTTTATACCTATATCATGCCATGCTATAATATGAACATTATGCCAATGTTAGTTGAGTTTAACAGATCAACAAATGGCCCCAGTAGAAGGTCACTTACTAATTATTTTTATATTTATCCTTTCTTATTTTATGTTTTTCAAGTAAGGACAGGAACAGACTGGCGAGTGACGACAGGGACTTGTGACTGTGCCATATGAGACAAGAAAAATCACTTCCACTTAGTTTATATGTTTAAGTTGTGTAAATGTTTTGATTTGGAACTCAATATTGGTTGAAGTTTTTTTTTTAATTTTTTTTTATCTATTTAAATGTTATTTCCCTTAATTGTTTTAGGGCCCTGAGTAAAGGTTTTAATTATTTGTTTATTTAATAATTTTTTATTTTTTATTTTCTTTATTATTTTAATAATTTTATTTTCCTCAATGATCAAAATGTTTAGGTTTTAAAACTGTATTTATGAGTAACAACTCATGTTAAAGATCTTAAAAGATCAGGTCATTACAGTTGGTATCAGAGCTTACATTTTATGTTATGTAGACTGACTTACGGTGTAATTCTAGGTTATGAGTATTAGGAAATACTAGCATGCAACGGAAGTAAATAGAATCAATAAGCACTCTAATTACATTTTATTTGAGTTCTAAAAGCATGCTTAAACAGAATCTACAGAAGAGGGTTTCTAAAAAACATACCTTTGATGAATTCTTCCACTTCCAAGTTGCTCTCCACGTGAATCCAGCTCCAAATCAACAGTGAACCACCAAGAGATCTTATCTACTATTCTCAGCCTTGAATTTGAGTGGTGGAACTCAAATTGGAGTGATTTTGTGAAGGGAAATATGGGTTTTCTAGATGATGAACAAGCTTTCTGTAGGAAACTTATTTCCAGCAGCCAACCACCCCTTCATCAGCAATAATGGAGTATTTTATATATTCCCCACATGTAGGTCCTCATGTTGAGCAACCTTGACACTTCAATTTGCTGAAGAAAGTGGGAAATGTGTTTCATGGAAGAACAGCTCATACCAGTGAAAATGAGGAAAGATCCCACTCAAAACTAATTTTCAATGTTTTTATGTTTAAATTCAAATTTTTAATTAGTTTCAAGAATTAAATAAAATTTGATTTAATTAATTCATAATTAATTAAATTTAAAACATCAAAAATCAATTTCTCAAATTGAATTGAAATTGATAATTAATTTGTTTTTTAATTAATTAAATAACAATTTAATAGCAAATATTAAATTAATAACACCTAATTTTAAAACATGAATCCTATTCATGTAATTAATTTTTAAATATTATAAACTCTTCAATTTCGTTTAGTTTCGATAAATTAAACGTTAATTAATTATATCAAATATAATTATAACAAACCCTAAATTTGATTTTGAACTTATTCAAATTCAAACCTAATTTCAATTTGAAATTCAATTTGAACACTTCAAATTGATATAATTCCAAATTCACTTAATCAATTTATTAATTCAAGGTGTTCATGTTTTACGAGCTAGTAGAGGGACCTTATGGACCTACAGATCATGAGCTTCAATGATTTAAGATTAATTGGCTAAAACTCTATAGACCAAATTGATCAGTATTCGTTAACTATCAAGTCACACCACTATAGCTCAATAGTTGCACTCTCTTCATTATAGATATATTTGTGTCCACTTGATTTAACCACAATCAGTAATTCGTCCCTTCACAGGTTGTTCGTAATAACGGTTGGGTTTATTTGCTATTTTACCCCCATATTACACCTTGCTCCTTAAGTTCTACTGATCCTCTAATGAATAATTGGTTTGTTATCCAATTACTAAACCAGATCCCTATTATGCCAATGAGATGGTGGGGCCCTTTGTTCAAGACCTAGATTCAGTACAAGAGAATAACATTTCTTCTATCCCTAAATTGGGTAGGTGTGAATTCCTTATTGCACCCTATGTCCCTAGCTATCTACCCAGTCTTACCCCTGAAATGGGAGGCTTATTGAGCCGACACTGTTGAGCCAACCCTCACTTATGCAAATCTAAGGATAATCTCGAATAACAGAAGTTCATAGTTAGCTCATGATTAAGATCGAGTTACCTAGGTCATCTAAGTGGAATAGTCAGTCTTAAATAGTAGACATTGTTATAAAGTAAGAGTGACTTTTTTTTTGGTTTGATCTTACGCAAACTCGTTGCATAGGACGCCCACACTCTTCATGCCAACACATGAATGAATCAGGATCACTTCGTTTGTAGTACCTTTACAACAATTTGTAACAACTACAGAGTGGGCTACATCTAAAAGTGTTACCAGAATAAGCCACCCAAACTTATTCATATACTATAGATCATTTTGACTATTTACTCGAACTTGATCCACTTTTATGTCTCCACATAAAGTTCAAGTATTCATTTAATAGCCATGGATCTTAGTTTATTGAATTTAGACTTTATAAGTGCAATTTATAGATTCAATAACAAGTTTATTAAAGTAATGTCGAATAACATCTTTATTTATAACAAAATATGTTTAACTTTACAAACTATGAGTTTCAGGGCATAGAACCCAACAATACTCCCACTTGGTCTAAAACTCTAGTGGATAAATATATACAATGTTGAGTACAATGAGAGTAAAAACAAAAAGTATAAATACAATAAAATAGGGCATCAGATACTTATAAATTCTTCTACTTGCCCTAGTGATAACTATCTCGTAGATATAGTCCTACTAGGTGACCCTCAAACATTTTAGCTGAGAGGGCCTTTGTAAATGGATCAACTAAGTTTTCTTGTGAGGCTATCTACGTGACGATCACATCTCCTTTGTATACAATCTCCCTGATGAGATGGTATTTCCGATCGATGTGCTTTCCACGTTTATGGCTTCGAGGTTACTTTGAGTTTGCAACAACTCCACTGTTATCACAATACAGGGTGACTGACAAGTGCATATTTGGAACGACTTCCAAATCAGTTAGGAACTTTCTGAGGCATACTACTTCTTTTGATGCTTCACTTGCAGCTACATATTCAGCTTCCATAGTGGAGTCAGCAATACAACTTTGCTTGATACTACTCCACACTACTGCTCCTCTATTCATAGTGAATATTGACCCCGAAGTTGATTTCCTTGAATCAATATCGGTCTGGAAGTCAGAATCAACGTATCCAGTAAGGATCATATCCTTAGCACCATACACGAGCATATAATTCCTCGTTCTCCGAAGATATTTGAGGATGTTCTTAACGGCAGTCCAATGATCATACCCTGGATTGGACTGAAATCTGCTGACTATTCCGATTGCATAGCATATCGAGACGAGTACACAACATGGCATACATTAAACTCCCTACTACTGATGCATATGGAATTCGATTCATAACCTCAACATCTTGAGGTGTCTTAGCACTTTGTTCCTTAGACAAATGAATTCCATGTCTGAAATTTTGCATTTGATATCTAGACAACATCTTGTCTATATAAGATGTCTGTTGGTTCCGAACTATTTGGATCCCAAAAATATATTGCACTTCACCCAAATCTTTCATTTAGAATTGCGTAGCAAGCCATCTCTTGACGTCAACCAGAAATTTTACTTTATTTCCTATGAGCAGAATATCATCAACATACAACACCAGAAAAGTTACAGTTTTGTTAACTATTTTCTTGTAAACACAGGGTTCATCAACATTTTGTACAAAGCCATAAGACTTGATCGCAGTGTTAAATCTCATATTCCAGGATCGAGACGTTTGTTTCAACCCATAAATGGATCAGTTAAGCTTGCAAACCTTTTGCTTTTGACCTCGTTCAATAAATCCTTCTGGTTGAGACATATAGATACTTTCCCCAAGATAGCCATTCAGGAAGGTTGTCTTGACATTCATTTGCCAGATTTCATAATCATAAAATGCAGCTATGGAAAATAGTATTCTAATTGACTTTATCATGGCAATAGAAGAGAAGGTTTCTTCATCGTCCACCCCCTCTCTTTAGGTAAACCCTTTTGCCACAAGCCTAGCTTTATAGATCTGTACCTTTCCAGCTTGGTCTCCTTTTCTCTTGTAGATCCACTTACAACCGATGGGTTTTAACCCTTTTGGTTGATCTACAAGGTCCCAGACTGAATTGAAGTATATTGACTCCATTTTAAGATCCATGGCTTTAATCCACTGTTCTTTGTCCACATCATCCATTGTTTGTTTGAAAGTTAATGGATCCTCTAAGCCATCATCAGATATGATGATTAAAATTTCAATTAAACCCATGTACCGATTAGTCTGTTGCACAACCCTCTCACTACGTCGTGGCACTCTCAACTCTTGAGAAGGACGTGGAGTATTAGTTTCATCAACAACTCTTGTTGATGAACCTGCATGATCTATTTCTCTGGTTATTTCATCTATTACTAGCGTACTGCAAGGTTGATGATTCTTGATGTGGTCTTCCTCTAAGAAAGTTGCATTTTTCGATACAAATACTTTATTTTCCTGAGGATCATAAAAATAACAACCTTTTGTCTTTTTAGGGTAGCCTATAAATACGCATACTTTTGAACGATATTCCAGTTTTTTAAGATTTTGCACCAACATGTGTGTTGGGCATCCCCATATCCTGAAGTGATGTAAACTACCTTTATGTTCTCTCCAGAGCTCGTAAGGTGTTTCAGAAACGCTTTTCAAGGGAATCATGTTCAGAATATACACCACAATCTCAATTGCGTGTCCCAAAAAAGAATTTGGCAACTAGGCATAACTCATCATAGAACGAACCATATCTAACAAGGTTCTATTTCTCCTTTCTGCCACATCATTTTGTTGAGGTGTGCCAGGGGCTGTGAGTTGGGATTGGATTCCATGCTCTATCAAATAGTCATGGAATTTCAAATCCATATACTCACCACCTCAATCTGATCTAAGTGTTTTAAGCTTTTTACCTAATTGGTTCTCAATCTCTACCTTATATTCTTTGAACTTTTCAAGTGTATCAGACTTATGATGTATTAGGTAAACATGCTCATATCTGGAATAATCATCATTGAAATGATGAAATATTCATACCCTCCTCTAGCTTTAACATTCATCGGACCACAGAGGTCTAAATGTACCAGTGCTAAGGGTTTTTTGACTCTAAGATTTTTTCCAGAAAATGATCTTTTAGTCATTTTACATTCAAGACAAGATTCACATGGTGGTAAAGAACTGTGTTTTAACTGATTTAGATGACCATTCTTAACCAATCGCTCAATCCTATTGAGATTTATGTGACCAAGTCTCAAGTGCCAAAGATAGGCATTTAGAGAAACTTTCATTTTCTCATTTTGAGTTTCAGTTGTTTTAAATATCTCTATATTCAAAACAGTTTTTACCTCAGCTGGTTTTAACATGTACAAGTTATTTTTTAATTTTGCAGAACGAATATTAATATCTTTCGAAGTAATAAATACTTCATTATTTTCAAAAGAAACTTTGTAATTTCGTTCTAGCAAACATGAGACAGATATTAAATTCATTTTCATAGAAGGAATATAATAAGAATTTTCAAGTAAAATATACCTATCTCCTTTAAATAACTTCATATCTCCCACTGCTTTAGCTGAAATAACCTCCCCGATCCCTACCTTAAAGGTTGCTTCTCCTTCTATAAGTTGTCTCCAGGAATTAATTTCCTGAGAGAAAATACATATGTGATTAGCGACACTTGAATCTATTATCCAGGTCTTTTTATCGTTTTCCATTAAGCATGTTTCAATGACTAGTAAATCACATTTATTCTATCGTTCAAAAACTTTAGATGAGTTGGGAGATAGAGGACAATCCTCTGTTAAAACTTGTTTTGAATCATCATTTGCTAGTAACTTGCATGTTGAATTGTTATTACCGTTAATTAAAGTGGAAGCAAGTATTGTAGACGAATTCAACATGCTGAAAATTTAAACATATTCTTATTAGTAAATTGCAACTAAATCCAAATCAAGTTTTAGCAGATAGTAATAATATATCCATAATCATTATTTATTTGCAACGATACTATATTGTGTCAGAATAAATGCTACCGAGGGGTAGTCAAATACTCCTTCACTAAAGCAAGACAATCTTGACTAAATACTATCTCCAGAATAGCTCATATTCCGATAGTCATTTAGCTACCGTTTTTTGTCAGAACTTACTAACACTTTATTAATTCTGTAAGTATAACCTTCCATTTTCAGACCTCAAAGGTCGGCCCCAACGATGCTACCGAAATGGAAAGTCAAGGTTGGAAAACGTCTTAAGAAATCCTTCCATTTCTAGAGTTTGAGTTGTTCCAAATCCTATGTTACAACCCTCCGAGGGGATAACCATTGTTAAACGACTAGCAAGGCCAACTTAAAGACGACAAGTAGGCGCAACATAGGAATTGATAACTTGTAGAAATAAAAGTTATTTATATTGCCTTATCTAGATATTGCGGCCAAAAGAGAATAGATATGCGCCAATTGTAAGAAAATTAGCTTAGAAATACAATAATTCTAAATTATCACAATTACACCCACTAACATCATTAAGATGGAAGAAAAGGAGATTTCTACTCTGTTTTGCAGGAAACCAAGTCACCGCTTGCGATTAAGGCTCAAGAAAAACTGACCAACACATCTCTGACACATTACGCCCATCAATCAACAATGAAAAGACGATTAACGCAATGATGGCGCAATGCGACAGTCGATCCAGAGGTGACTTTCAACTGCATGTGGTAATAAAAACAACACCGCATGCGAACACTCGATCGAAAGATGCAGCTGAGTAACGCAAATGCAGAGGATTGTGCCACGTGTATGCCTAACTATTGTTCAGATTTGACGGTCTGATTGCATAACAGAAGGAATAATATCCCTCCATCTTCGGAATTTCCATAACAACAAGTGGGGACCACAAGGACGGAGTCAAAGATCTTCACCTATAAATACCCCATAGAATTCACAGAAAAAGGATATTATTGGATATGGGGCTAATTGCTGCTATTATATTGAGAAAAAGGCTGAGCTAAGTGTTAAACTGAAGAAATTCGGGAAGAAGAAGAGACAAGGCCGAGAGGTGAGTCTTAGTGTTAATCTACCAGATCCCCGCAGCGAAGCTCTATACTCAGATCCCGATTATCGGTTGAGCAAGCCTGAGAGGGAAGCTCATCCTTCCATACGATCCATCTATTCCGGCAAGAAAATCTCCATCCAAATTTGTGCCGAGACGTTGGCGCTTGTTTGTATTTGTTTCTATCTCTTTTCAACATGTATCTCATCTTCTTTATCTCTTCATTCACACACCATGTATCAGACGCCAAATAGATATATTGAATGTCTCGATCATTTTCATTACCACTTCTTTGTCTATTTCCGTTCCTCCGTTTATCATTTTCTTCATGAAGTGTTCTCAATCCCCGAGTAGTTAATATGAATTAAACGAGTACTTAATTTGTGTTAGAGAGATAATTCCATTTAGCTAAGGCATGCTAAATGGCATCTTCACCTGTGAGAGTAGAAGTGAAGATGTCATTCTGATCTATCGAGAGAAGGTCAGAAGAATGCATTAACTAGTGCGAGTAGTACTTCCAGGAATGGGAATAACCTTGCGTTCATTACGTTCGTCTCTGTTTCACCACAGACATGTGGGAACGCGACTGATCATTGAAAGGTGTACGCTAAGGGAAAAATGGAACCGTACTTATAACTTTAACGCAATCAAGGAACTTGCGATGTTTATATTAGTTATCTTCCTCTTCCTGCTTCATACATAAGACTTGCCATCGCATCGTATGATATGTGTATAATCTTCACAACCAGCCTTGTCCTCAGTATTTTATATCATGCCGTCTATATCTTGTGCCATCTTAGCTTAAGTTACTGCATTTTATTTTATTATCGCATTTTTACTGCTTTCATTTACTTTATCTCAACTTTACATACTTGTACAAAAATAATTTTATTAAATTGAAAAACCTGGTCGCATGTATCATAAACATAACGCAACAACCTCAAACAATCCCTGTGTTCGACCTCGGATCACACCGAGAAACTTGCGGTGAAATTATACTTGGTTCCAACGTAAGGAAACTTGTGACAACGCACAACATACTACAAGAGCATCCATTAATAATGCATATCTAGGAGTGGTAATGCATGAATTGAGTCCATTAACGCATGTATAATTAATAAGGAATTAATTTTACCGTTACAAATTTATGGCACCGTTGCCGGGGACTGGTTAACGGTTTATTGTTTGAGTGTATTTGTGGTATTTTGCAGGACAGATCTCATTGTACTGGCTGTTCAACGCAGAAAGCAGCTTGATAGTTTATGAGTATTGGTGCTGAACCAGAATTCGAAGCTGACCATGAGATCGAGCGTACCTTTCGTGCACGGGCACGTCAGAATCGAATTAGGTGAAAGGCAGTAAGTATGGCGGACAACAACGATAATGCGGTATCGGTAGTGAATCAAGGAGCTGTTTGACCAGCGCAGGATCCTGTCTTCCTGGCAGCTGACCGCAACATTCCCATGAGGAATTACGCAACACCCAACCTGTATGACTTTTCGTTTGGGATTTCGAGGCCTACTGTTGAGGAGAACGCAAGGTTCGAAATTAAGCCAGTCATGCTTCAGATGATCCAAAATGCCAGGCAATTTGGCGGTCTGCAAGGTGAAGAACCACATTCCCATCTGACCAGCTTTGTCGAAATGTGCAGTAATTTCTCTCTACCTGGCGTAACCCCAGAGAGTATAAACTGTATTTGTTCCCTTACACCTTGAGGGACGAGGCCAAGAAGTGGGCTCACTCACTGGAACCAAATGAAATTACGTCGTGGGACCAACTGGTGGAGCGACTTATGAAGAAGTTCTTCCCACCAGCCGTCAACGCAAGGCGACAGAAGGACGTGTTGAACTTTGAGTAGAAGGAGAATGAGACCCTGAGCACCGCCTGGGTGTGATTTAGGAGATTGGTGAAAAACTGCTCGCATATTAGGATTCCTGATTGCGTCTTGATGGAAACTTTTTATAACGGCCTGAACAGATCAATGCAGGTTGTTGCTGATGCCTCCGCGGTAAGAGGTTTTATGGATAAAACATACATAGAGTCTAAGGTTATCCTTGACCGCATATCGCGGAACATGGATGATTGGATTGACGATGGATATGGAGGTCGAGCCACCGACAGAAGAAAGAGCGAAACTGCCATTGTCCCTGCAGAGACAATAACCACATTGGTCGCACAGATGGCCGCGGTGACTTCCATCCTCCAATCGATGGCGATTAATCAAGGAGCCATCTCTCAACAATTAACACAACCTGCTGCGCCGGCTCAAGTGGCCCCATTAAGTTGCGTCAATTGTGGAGGGCTTATGGAGTTGAAGTGTGCCCATCGAACATCCAATAAGTATGTGTCATCCAGAACAACCCCTTCAGCAACACCTATAATCCTGGCTGGAGGAGCCATCCTAACTTCGGTTGGGGAGGTAATTCCAACCAAGGGGGGCCACTCAACCATTAAGGTGGCGGACGAGGGAATCCTCCTTTTCACCAAAATTCAAATCAAGGGCAGCCGAGACAAACTCATCACTAGCAGCCCTCATCTTCTAACACTTTTGGAAGCTCTTTGGAGACCCTACTAAAGTAATATATGGATAAAAACGACGCAGTGATGCAAGCACAGGCGTCTTCAATTAGAAATTTGGAGATCCAGGTGGGCCAACTGGCTTTCGAGCTTAGAAGTAGAGCACCAGGAACGTTGCCCAGCAATTCAAAAGCCCCGGGATCTACAGGAAAGAAGCAATGTCCCTAGGACATTGGGCAGGCAAGGAACGCCTGCGAAGATGTGGATTGCACTCATTCAAGAAACGCATCTGTCGGTCCATATCTCACCACTATGTTTAATGCTTTCTTAAATTCCTGTCTCTTTGAATTCTTGAATTTTGTCTTCACTTGCTTATTTAATTTGTTCTTGGCTTTATGGATTTAATTCTTCATTTATTTCCTTGGCATTTATTTCCGTATAGTCTTTAATTCTTTAAGCTTTACTGTAATTAATGCATTGAGCTTTAAATGGTGAATGATTGACTAATAAAGAAAAATTTATTACTGCAAGTCATAGCACTTGTGTTGATGAAAAAAATAATAAATAAAAATAAAATCATATAATTAACAACAAGTATGCAAGGCAACAATGGGCGCATCTTGAACTAATAAGATACGCTTTGCGTTCACCCAACTCAACTGTATTGAGCTGAAGGGTGTGTTACGCTCGTATATGCCCTTTGCCTATCCTTAGCTAAATGCACTATGTTGAGGTATCCTTCAGAAATGTGTTTGGTTAAGGGGTGTGTTGGGGGGATGTAGGTGTTGTTGCCCGTCCTCTGCGAAGATGCATTTGCGTTGGTGAGAACATTGCGTTAATCTTTATCTTGTGTCCATTCAAATAAAATATTAGAGAAAATTCTTTTTGTAATGTGGGGAAGTCCAATCGTTTCGTATTCCAAAGTAATGATGATTCGACAGACGAAAGGACATCTTTTTTCTGAAATCCCATAAATGAGGGAAGTCGAACGACTCACCTTTTGAGCGTCTCGAGGTCTGTCACCGCAAAAATCACATTGGGCTCACTATGGCCCAACCTATAAATAGGTCCCTCACCTCATTTTTGGAAACGTTACCTCATCTTTGCAATTAGAAACCCTAGCGCCGTAGCATACAGACTTCCTTCTTCCCCATCATCCCAGCGTTTTACCAGTTCTTCCGAGCTTAGCTTCCATGGCTGACCAAACTTCCAACAACTCTGCTTCACCATCCACCCTTACCTCTGACCAAGTAGCCATGCGAGAGGCAGCATTTCTGGCTGCTAGTTGCAGACTCGCCGCCCAAGCCCACACTGTCCCCAAACTCGTCAGGAGAGCCCGGAGAAACCCCTTGGCCGTTAGACCTCCTCTGTTCAAAAGGGGGGGAAGCACTGAAAGTATACTTGTTCCAACACCTGCCATCTCCACTGAGAGTGAAAGGAAGAGACACGATGATGCAAAGGTGTTTGGCAACATTCTGAGTAACATGGAGCTAGAAGGTGGACTACCCGAGGTAGGGGTTGTAAATCAACCACTGTCTACGGAGGAGGAGATGGTGGCAGTGACGGAAGGAGTGGTGGAGGAGGAGGCAGTGGTGACTGAAGAAGAAACCGGAAGAGGCGTTCTGGCCTCAGAGATTATCGAGGTGACAGTCAATGCAGAAGCCTATGATGGACCTCCCAAAATTGCGGAAGAAGAGATTGCGGTGGAGGAGGCCAAGGAGGCTGAAGTTGCGTTGGAGACCCCTGACGTTGCGTTGGAGAAGGTTGCAGGGGAAGCGCAACCAGAAGTGGCTGAGAAGAAAAAGAAGAAGAAGAAAAACAAAGGAATGAAGGCTGGAGAGGCTGAATCGTCCCATCATCGCAAGGAGAGAAAGAACAAAGAGAAAAAGGATGATGATGAAGATGAGGAAGCCAAGAAGGAAATAAAGAAGAAGGAGAAGGAAGAAAAGAAAATGCACCGGCGTGAATAGAGGAGTCTAAAAAGAGCAGAAGAAGAAAAGTAGAGGGTTGCGAAGGATGGAGAATCAACCTCCATGAGGGAGGATAGCGGGAAACGGCAGAGTTGTTGGAATCAGCGCAACCCGAAACAACGAAAATGGTTGAAGCCGATGAAGGAGAAGAAGCAGAAGGAACCCCCCTGATGCGGCGTCGCAGGGAGAATGCACTGCAAGGGTCCACTTTTGACCCGCAAAGATTAATTATTGCAATGGAAGAAAAAGAAAGAAAAAGAAAAGAAGAGGAGGAGAGCAAGCAAAGATGGATAGGGGAAAACTCATCATCGCAGAAGGAAATAGAAGAAGAAGATTGAAGTTCGAAGAAATGCGAAGCAATAATGAGCTTGCAAGACTTGAAGGGATACGGAGGCGCGATGAGGAATAGCGTCTGTTGCTGGCCTCTGAGTAATTTGACGAAGAATTTGTGAGGGAAGAACAGAAAGAAGAAGAAGAAGAGAGAAGGAAAAAGGAGGAAGAGGAGAGGACATTGTTGGAAGAGAAGGAGAAAAAGCACGAAGCTAATATGCGACGCTTAATGAAGAAAAAGGGCAAAGAACTCGCAGAGCACGAGAAGGAGGAACAACGCAAAGAGCTGGAGAAGAAACAAAGACAAGCAGCCCGCCTTGCGTTGACTAAGGAAAAAGGCAAGGCAATCGCGGAGAGTAGCGAGCCCGCATCGGCCAGAAAGCGTTCATAAAAAAGAAAGGAGAATGATGACATGTTGATTGAGATGGGCTTCTATCCTGCACTGACACCACTACCTGACCTCATCACGAGCGTGATTGTGGAACATGGGTGGGACATATTCTGCCAGTGCCCATCCATCATTGTGCCTCAGATGGTGCAGGACTTCTATTGTGGGTGTCTACATGGAAACAGAAGTGCAGTGACCTTTAAAAGAGAAACAGTATCCTTCAGCGCAAGGGACATCAACAAAATATATCAGAAGAAGGACAACCCTGATACACCAGGGAACAAGATTATTGATGATCCCATGGAGCAATAGATGGAAGATGCGCTGAGGGTATTAACGCAACCGGACACGAAGTGGTCGATTTCGCTCAAAGGCATCCGCACCCTGGAGTCCAAGTCCTTGCTTCCGGAGGAAGGATCTGGGTTTACCTGGTCAGAAAGCGCCTGATCCCAACAACGCATGACAAAACTCAAGAGATCGGGTCATGGCCGCATACTACATCGCACGCGGCATTCCTATCGACGTAGGGCAGTTGATCGCAAGGCAGATCAAATCATTGGTGGGGCATATCCGAGGGTAGTATTTCTTCTCCTGGATCGTTTCAAGTCTGTGCCTGTCTATGGGCATAGGCATTGATGAGGAGCCCATGCTAGAAGTCCACGCCCTCATCAACATAAAAATCTTGAGGCTGCTTCTCAAAGACTCCCCACACTGCCACCAGCTGTCAGTAAAGAGGCCCGCGATCGATTTGAATACGCCGCAAGGGCCTAGGCCAAAAAGGCGATGCAGAGAAGATAAGGGAAAAGAAAGGGTTCAAGAGTCGCTAGTGCAAGATCCAGAACCTGCGGACCCTCTTCCCTTAGTCATTCGCCCTCCAAGTCCTCCAAGCCCACCCACATAACCTTTTTCTCCACTACACGAACATTTTACCAATCTCCTCCTTGTCCCAACCTCCTCACCTGTTTACCCAGTAACCCCACCTTCACCAACAGCATCATCACTGCAACCCCCCATTCCACCACCATAAGTTGATGACCGACACGATTTGAGTGAAGGCACCTCTGCCTAACCCTAAAACGATGCTGGCGAGACATCGCAGGCACAACCCTCCATCACCTCCATGGCTGCTGAGTTAGCAGAAATGAGATCCCTCTTCTCTCAACAACAACAACTTTTCTCTCAACAACAACACTTCTTCAACCAAAGATTTGAAGTGGTAATGGAGCAGATTGATGATATTCAACGTAGTGCTGCCACATCAAGAGACGCGCTGATCAACATGCAGCACAGCATTTATAAGGTCCATATGCACTAGAGACTGATTGCGGAGCATAATCAAAAGTACTTCAACTTTCTCATTACATATCTTCATGGTCCAATGATACCTCCACATCTCTGGCAGCAGTTAAATTTTGAAGAAGCTCCTCCAGCACCACCTCAAAATCCTCCTCCAGACCCGTCAGCCCCTCAGCAATAATCCTCCCATAGTTTTTTCTTTCATCCATGCGACCATTATGTATTCTTTTCAATTCACTTATTCTTTTATGAGTTAATCTATTCCATAGTTTTTTCTTTCATCCATGCGACCATTATGTATTCTTTTCAATTCACTTATTCTTTTATGAGTTAATCTATTCTTTGATTCTTGTACAGGCACAAAATTTTGTATTGCGTTAATTTGTAATTATTTGTATACTTTGTTAATATTCAACACAATGAGTACATATTCACTCCACTTTTTGCCTGTGCCTTTCTCCTTATCATCCTTTGTCAATATTTGCAATGTTCTGAATCTTTTACTTTTGTGTTCTTCATTGCGTTGCTATGATGTAATATATGTTTATACTTAGAAATATTTCCCATACTTTGCAAATTTCGACTAACACTTAGTTAATTCTTAGTTTAGCAGTACTTTACCTCTTTATCTTTCAAAGTTCTACTCAAACCTTCTTTTTGGATTTTTCTTCTAAGTGTTTGTCTAGTCTATCCAAACAACGCAATGAGAACCTTGCTCATCTTAAATTTGGGAGTGGGGAAGATCTGAGCAGATAAGATCAAGAATATGCAGTATTTAAGAAAATGCGTTTATTTTCTGTTTTTTTTTTTTTAAAAAAAAAACTTTTTATGCAAAACTCTAATGTCAGTGCAAGGGAAAAAATGTTGCCAACCTGATAAGAGTCTAGTTGTGAAAGGAGCCTGCTCGTAGTTGGATGTTCGTATGACACCCGTAGGAGCAAGCCAAAACGAAGGTGGGTTTCCAAGATCAATGCAGTATAAAAGAAAAAGGAAAAAAAACATATAATAAAAGAATGCAAGAGACAACTCCTTTGAATATCATGAGTTAAAGTTGAGATTGGCATACAACCGTAGTTGGATGTTCGCATGACACCCGTGGGGACAGGCCAAAACGAAGAGTGTAACCATGACCAACTGTCTCTAGTAAATGACGCAAAAGTTTTGACCACTGTATATAGATATATCAAGTGTTTTGACAAGAAGAGATAAACATTCAGTTTTGAAAAAAAACTAGAAAAGCATCTTTGAGCAGAATTTTGTTATATAAAAGAATAAAGTAGGACTTGTTAAGAATTAGCAAGGATAGGAAGAAATTGCGATGTCAAGGAATGTGCCTAATTGTAACATTTGGAGCAACCAATTGACGTAGAAATATAGGATAGGAATTGAGTTTTATTGCCTTAGTAGAAGATATGCTTGAGGACAAGCATATATCTAAATTTGAGGGTGTGATAACTTGTAGAAATACAAGTTATTTATACTGCCTTATCTAGATATTGCGGCCAAAAGAGAATAAATATGCGCCAATTGTATGAAAATTAGCTTAGAAATACAATAATTCTGAATTATCACAATTACACCCACTAACATCATTGAGATGGAAGAAAATGAGATTTCTACTCTGTTTTGCCGAAAACCAAGTCATCGCTTGCGATTAAGGCTCAAGACAAACTGACCAACGCATCTCTGACACATTGCGCCCATCAATCAATAATGAAAAGACGATTAACGCAATGACGGCGCAATGCGACAGTCGATCCAGAGCTGACTTTCAATCGCATGTGGTAATAAAAGCAACACCGCATGCGAACACTCGATCGAAAGATGTAGCTGAGCAACGCAATGTGGAGGATTGTGCCACGTGTACGCTTAACGGTTGTGCAGACTTGACGGTCTGATTGCATAACAGAAGGAATAATATCCCTCAATCTTCGAAATTTCCATAACAACAAATGAGGACCACAAGGTCGGAGTCAAAGATCTTCACCTATAAATACCCCATAAAATTCACAGAAAAAAGATGTTACTGGATACGGGGCTAATTGCTGCTA
This sequence comes from Benincasa hispida, assembly GCF_027475165.1. Taxonomy (NCBI): domain Eukaryota; kingdom Viridiplantae; phylum Streptophyta; class Magnoliopsida; order Cucurbitales; family Cucurbitaceae; genus Benincasa; species Benincasa hispida. Next base: position 73,500,831 of record NC_143480.1, read on the forward strand.
TTATATTGAGAAAAAGGCTGAGTTGAGTGTTAAACTGAAGAAATCTGAGAAGAAGAAGAGACAAGGGCGAGAGGTGAGTCTTAGTGTTAATCTGCCAGATCCCCACCGCAAAGCTCTATACTCAGATCCCTCTTACCGGTTGAGCAAGCCGGAGAGGGATGCTCATCCTTCCACACGATCCATCCATTCTGGCAAGCAAATCTCTATCCAAATCGGTGCCAAAACGTTGGCGCTTATTTGTATTTGTTTCTATCTCTTTTCAACATTGTATCTTATCTTCTTTATCTCTTCATTCACACACCATGTATCAGACGCTAAATAGATATATTGAATGTCTCGATCGTTTTCATTACCACTTCTTTGTCTTTTTCCGTTCCTCCGTTTATCGTTTTCTTCATGAAGTGTTCTTAATCCCCGGGTAGTCAATATGAATTAAACGAGTACTTAATCTGTGTTAGAGAGATAATTGCGTTTAGTTAAGGCATTCTAGATGGCATCTTCACCTGTGAGAGCAGAAGTGAAGATGTCATTCTGATCTATCGAGAGAAGGTCAGAAGAATGCGTTAACTAGAGCGAGTAGTACTTCTAGGAATAAGAGCAACCTTGCGTTCATTACGTTCATCTCTGTTTCACCACAGACATGTGGGAACGCGACGGATCACTGAAAGGTGTACGCTAAGGGAAAAACAGAACCGTACTTATAACTTTAACGCAATTAAAGAACTTGCGATGTTTATATTAGTTATCTTCCTCTTCCTGCTTCATACATAAAACTTTTCATCGCATCACATGATCTGTGTATAATCTTCACAGCCAGCCTTGCCCTCAGTATTTTATATCATGTCGCCTGTATCTTATGCCATCTTAGCTTAGGTTACTGTATTTTATTTTATTATTGCATTTTTACTGCTTTCCTTTACTTCATCGCAACTTTATATACTTGTACACAAATACTTTTATTAAATTGAAAAACCTGGTCGCATGTATCATAAACATAACGCAACAACCTCAAACAATCCCTGTGTTCGACCTCGGATCACACCGAGAAACTTGCAGTGAAATTATACTTGGTTCCAATGCAAGGAAACTTGTGACAACGCACAACATACTACAAGAACATCCATTAATAACGCATATCTAGAAGTGGTAATGCATGAATTGAGTCCATTAACGCATGTATCATTAATAAGGAATTAATTTTACCGTTACAGGAATCTCACGGTCCAAACAAACGGAAGAGACCGCAGGACATGTTGATACATATCCTTCACCCACTTACTATGAACTACTTCCCCCATTCACCTTGATATTAACCCATACAAATAGTTTCTGAATGGAGGTCACTCCCAGGGTGGCACGAAGCATCATATGGATCTCACGGTGTGAACTTTCTAGGGACGTGAGTGTTGAAATCAATATATCATATATTTGATTTTACATTGAACAACTTCCCCTCATTCACCTTGATATTGACCCATAAAAACACTTTCCGAATGGAGGTCACTCCCAGGGTGACACGAAGCGTCATATGGATCTCACGATGTGAACTTTCTAAGGATGTGAGTGTTGAAATCAATACATCGTATACTTGATTTTACATTGAATGAATTCCCCTCATTCACCTTGATCTTGACTCATGCAAACACTTTTAGAATGGAGGTCACTCCCAGGGTGACACGAAGCGTCAAATGAATCTCACAGTGTGAAACTTTTAGGACGTGAGAATGAAAATAAAAACACCAATTTTGATTTTACAGCGAACAACTTCCCCTATTCACCATGATCTTGATTTATGTAAATACTTTCCGAATGGAGGTCACTCTCAGGGTGACATGAAGGGTCACATGAATCTTGATTATGAACTCTTAGGGACGTGAGAGCTAAAAATAACATATTGTATATGTTGTTAATCTCCCACTGAAGCATTCTTAAATTCCCATTGAAGCATTTTAATAACATATCATATATGCTAATAAACTTCCACTGAAGTGTCCTATTATTTGTTTGGGTATATTTTTACTCAGGTTTGTTTTGACTAAGTTAAACAATCTAAGTCTAGGTGTTTGTCCAAGTATAACGTTTACATTTGGATTTAACATAGGATGTCTAGGTGATAAACCATTTTAAAACCTTACATTGCTCACGTTTTGCTCATAAAACTGGTTAACAACGCTCAATTATTCGGCCATAATCCCAGGTAGGAGGTGTTCCGTAGACCATTAACTTAAGTACCTCCAGCCTTAGACAGAATTATATACCGATTGAGTTTGTAACCAAATTTTACAAGATGTCGACCTATTTTAACTATTAAAACAGGTGGTTAACCTATATGAGCATGTAGCTTATCATTGTTATGGATTTTAAATGTCTAACCCAATTTTATAACAACTTAAAAAAATTTAGACATGCTAAGCATCCACAACATACATCAAAGGCATTCAATATTTAATATAACATTTATATTAAAACATTTGAAACCCTATACATGCAGACTATATATTATAACATTTTACAACATACTGTCAATACATGTAACATGCTCCCTATGGTGGGATTTAAATCTACATGGAATACTTTATGCACATACAAGATCTATTTAATTATAACATACATCACATGCATAATGATTAAACATAGACTAATATGGTTTTAGTTTTGGCATTATTAAGTAAACAAAAGCCTAATTATTACAAAAATTACCAATAACCGGCTCCAAAACACTTCTGGATTGCTCAAAAAGCCTTGATCCTAACCCGAACTTCTCAAACCGGACCTCCAATGCTCATAATGGGTAGAACTAGGCAAAAATCATCGAGTACCATCAAGCATCGAGTATGCCATCAAGCGTCGAGTATGCCCTCAAGCATCGAGTATTTCAGTAAATACCATCAAGTTGTTCATTGAGTACCATCGAGTATGTCATCATGCATCTATTATTTCACAAAATACCATTGAGTTGCATCGAGTACCATCAAGTATGGCATCGTCCATCGAGTATTTCATAAAATACCATCGAGTACGGCATCGTGCATCGAGTTATTTCATGAAATATCATCGAGTAAGACATCGAGTATTCCGTCGAGCATCGAGTATTTGGCAGTGGTTGCAAACTCCAGTTCTTGCTACTCGACCTTCTTCACTTCTTTCTTCAATTACATCCTAATTTCAATTCTAATGACTCCAATCGAATTACAGACATTTAAACACATATTAAGGCTCATCAAACAAGAGCCAATTACAAGAATTACAAACCAAAACTCAGAAAAACCATATCAGTTCATCATTTTCATACAACATATAAAAAACACCCACCAAAACTCAAATTAACGTTAATTGAGTGCTTAAATCATGCTTTGATACAAACTGTTAAGAAATATTAGCATGCAATGGAAGTAAACAGAATCAATAAGTACTCTAATTATATTTAATTTGAGTTCTAAAAGCATGCTTAAAAAGAAACTATAGAAGAGGGTTTCTAAACAATATACCTTTAATGAATTCTCCCAATTTCAAGTTGCTCTCCACGTGAATCCAGCTCCAAATCAATAGTGAACTACCAAGAGATATTCTATATTATTCTCAGCCTTGAATTTAAGTGGTGGAATTCAAATTGGAGTGAATTTGTGAAGGGAAATATGGTTTTTCTAGATGATGAACAAGCTTTCTATAGGAAACTTATTTCCAGCAGCCAGCCACCCCTTCATCAGCAATAATAGAGTTCCCAACATGCAGGTCCTCAAGTTCAGCAACCCTGTCACTTCAATTTGTTGAAGAAAGTGAGAAATCTGTGTGTTTCATGGAGGAACACCTCATACCAGTGATAATGTGGAAAGATCCCGCTCAAAACTAATTTCCAATGTTTTTATGTTTAAATTCAAATTTTTAATTAATTTCAAGAATTAACTAAAATTTGATTTAATAATTCATAATTAATTAAATTTAAAACATCAAAATTAAATTTCTCAAATTGAATTGAAATTGATAATTAATTTGATTTTTAATTAATTAAATGACAATTTAATATCAAATATTAAATTAATCACCCCTAATTTTAAAACATGAATCCTATACATGTAATTAATATTTAAATCAATATTTAAATATGATAAACTCTACAATTTCGTTTAATTTCGATAAATTAAACGTTAATTAATTATATCAAATATAATTATACAAACTCTAAATTTGATTTTGAACTTATTCAAATTCAAACCCTAATTTCAATTTGAAATTTAATTTGAACACTTCAAATTGATATCATTCCAAATTCACTCAATTAATTTGTTAATTCAAGTTGTTCATATTTTACGAGCTAATAGAGGGACCTTATGGACCTACAGATCATGAGCTCCAAAGATTTAAGATTAATTGACTAAAACTCTTTAGACTAAATTAATCAGTATTCGTTAACTATCAAGTCATACCACTATAGCTCAATAGCTGCACTCTCCTCACTTTAGATATATTTGTGTCCACTTGATTTAACCATAATCAGTAAGTCAACTCTTCACAGGTTGTTCGTAATAACTGCTGGGTCTATTTGTTGTTTTACCCCTATATTGCATCTTGCTTCTTAAATTCCACTGATCCTTTAATGAACAAATGGTTTGTGATCCAATCACTAAACCGGATCCCTCTCGGGGCAATGAGAGAGTGGGACTTCTTATTCAAGACCTAGATTCAGTACAAGAACACAACCTTTCTTCTATCCCTAAATTGGGTAGGCATGAATTTCTTATTGCACTCTATGTCCCCAGCTATCTACCCGGTCTTACCCCTGAAATAAGAGGCTTATTGAGCCGGCGCTATTGAGCCAACCCTCACCTATGAAAATCTAAGGATAATCCCGAATAAATAGGAGTTCATAGTTAGCTCAAGAATAAGATCGAGTTTCCTAGGTCATCTAAGTGGAATAGTCAATCTTAAACAGTAAACAACGTTATAAAGTTAGAGTGACTTATTTCTTGGTCTGATCTTATGCAAACTCATTGCATAGGACGACCACACTCCTCATGTCAACACATGAACGAATTAGGATCACTTCGTTTGTAGTATCTTTACAACAACTTGTAACAACTATAAAGTGGGCCGCATCCAATAGTGTTACCAGAATAAGACACCCAACCTTATTCGTATACTATAGATCATTTTGACTATTACTCGAACCTGATCCACTTTTATGTCTCCACATAAAGTTCAAGTATTCATTTAATAGTCATGGATCTTAGTTTATTGGATTTAGATTTTATAAGTGTAATTTATAGATTCAATAATAACTTTATTGAAGTAATGTCGAATAACATCTTTATTGATAACAGAATATGTTTAACTTTACAAACTGCGAGTTTCAGGACATACAACCCAACAATGAGTCTTCTATGGCCATTTACGGATCCTTCGTCCTCGCCAAGTATGTTTCTTATAAAGAAGTTTTAAATTTTATATGCATGACCTTGCCTGTTTTCTTAAAGGATAATATTAGACCATTTTTCTTGACTGAGAGTTAAAAGAAATCAACTGTGAATGTTAGAAAAATGTTACCACGCCGAAGTGCAAGAAGGGGTGGATGGGGAGGAAGAACTAGTAGATGGGTGGACATCACCCACTCGTTGAAAATTTTGAAGAGAATGAAGGACAGACATCAGTGCACCCACGCCCTACTGCACTGTAACCTAGGATGACCTTGTTGCAATGACGGTTCAGCTGAAAGAAAGATTTAGGAGTATAGTGGAGGAGGAGTTAGCCCAATGGGCACCACCTCAGGAGGTGCCTGCTCCCCAAGACCCTATTCTAGAATAGAATTTGTAGGACCTGTTCGCCAAAGCCAAGCATTTTAGGGATTTCAAGAAGTATAATCCCTAAACATTTAATGGGTCACTGAAGAACCCTACCAAAGTAGACTTATGGTTATCCTCTATAGAGACGATCTTCCGTTACATGAAGTGCCCAGACGATCAAAAGGTGCAGTGTGTTATTTTCTTATTCACTGATAATGCCACAATTTGATGGCAGTTTGCTGAAAGGATGATAGGTGTTGAGATCAGATCAATAATATGGGAGTAGTTCAGGGAGCACTTCTACATGAAATATTTCTCTGCTAGCCTGAGGAATGCTAAGCAACAATAATTCTTTGACCTGAAGCAAGGCCATATGATTGTTGAAGAATATGATCAGGAATTTGACAGGTTATCTCAGTTTCCTCTTGAATTATTTTCCATAAAAGATAAGAGAGAAAAAAAGATTTGTCCAAGGCTTAAAAAGTGAGATACGAGGTTTTGTGCGAGCTTTCAAGCCAACTTCACATGCGAAAACACTTCATTTAGAAGTTGAGATGGACTCTCAGTCTAAGAGGGAATGTTTAAAGTCATTTCGAATGGGATCTACCTCGGGTCGAAAAAGAAAGTTAGAGTAGGAGGCTCCTGAGCCCCCCAGAAGGTTCAAGATTTAGTCGGATCATTACCGCTTCACGTAGTCACAGACACTATCCATTGTCATTCAAATTCTTAAAACAAATTGAAGCTTATGCTCAAACTTGCCTCATGGGTCTCCCTCTCATTTTCAACACCCTTTTCTTAAATTCTATAACACTCACACACTTAAATTAAAACTAATTTCCCTATGCTTCACTTAACCAACACTAGCCCTCTTTTAACGCTTAATACATAGATAAAAAAAATGTTTCCTTTTAATTTTCAAGTTAACACATAGACCTAAAGTTTCTTTAGCATCAAACCTAACATTTGATACTAAGATAAATAAACCTCCCTTAACTTTAATTTTTGAATTCATCAAATGAGACATTGAGATCTAACTTGGACTTAAAAATAGATTGTAAGGATTTAGGGCTTACAGCTTTCACGTCGTTGGTTGAAACACCAGGGCACGATATCGTGGTGCCAACACCCAAATTCAATTTCTGTAAGCCTCGTGCCACAGTGCTACGACAAGGTGTCGAGGCACTGTAGCCCAAAATATGCAGATCTTCGTGGTTTCTATTCCGAATTCAATCAAACTGCTCAACAAATTTTTCTCCTCGACCAACATGAACTTACAAACTCAGTTGCTGAATTAAGTGCACAAAATATTGGGCCCTTACATCAATCTTATCAACATAAAATAGTCTAAATGCCAAATTCAAAAACATCTATTTGCTAACCCAACATTCACAATGCAGAGAAAACAACCCACATTTTCTCTATTTTCAATTCCAAAATGAAAAACAATGACACGATTTGACTCTGATACCAATTGAAGGGATTGAATCCGAAGTGGAAGCGTGTGAGCGCCATGCCATTAATTTACTGATTGGAGTTTTACAGAAAAATAGAGAAAATAAACAAACAAAAGAATTCGGAATGAAAGGGTTCGCTTTGACCGTTAAGAGTAGCAACTCTCACCACCTTACCCTCTATTTTTGTGCCTTTAGTGGGCCTAGTATTTCCGGCAATTGCAATGGCTTCTTTATTTCTTCATGTTCAAAAAAATAAGATTTTTTAAATATACTAGTGTCGTCTATTTTTTTTTTCAAACCTTAGACTTTTACGATAACACAGCTATCTATTTAGTAGACTAGAGTCTAACATGTGGCTTACTCCAAACATAAGTGATTATACATGCGTAAACATGATATCTGAGGAAATAAATTATAAGTATTTCAAAATTGAAAATATATAACAGATCGGGCAACGAATATTTGAGATATAAAATCAATATATCTATATGGATGTAGGTATCTATAGGGAATCATATAAAGGTGATGAAGTTAAAATTTGAATACTTTCTTCTTTGGTTTCCTTTTTGCTACAAAAGTTCTCCTCACATACAATAACATTGATCAACGATTTGAACACCACCACAAGTGTCTTTTTCGCTATTCTCCAACAAGAAATGAGATGGTGGAATCCTCTCTTGGAAGCTTTTTTTAGAGGAAAAGTACAAAGGAATGTTGTTCTCTAATTTTGTGAGAATGAGAGAATATTCTTATTTGAAAGAGGGAGAGTGCAATTAATTTTCACATGAAGAAAAATTAACTTCTTCTGTTGACACTCTACAGAATTTAAAGAGGAGAGAGAGAATAACTTCCTCTCCCCACTTCCGATGATGTAGAAGAGTTATACTTAATTTAAATTAAAATAAATCATATCTAAGTTAATTACATTAATGAACATTAATTAAATATTTATGTTAATAATTAATTAAATTTAATTAAATATCAAATATGTAATAAATGTATTTGAATCATATTCAAATGCATATCTCTCTTATAGCTAATAGTTTAATATGAATCCAATTCATATTATTTATTATTCGAATCTTATTCAAATAAATTAAATCTCTCATATTATATAGTTTAATTTTGAATCCTATTCAAATTAACTTTATATTATAATATATCTATATATATTATATTCATTGTATCTTATACAATTAATGTACATTTCCTAATTTAATTTGAACGATTCAAATTCTAAAAAAACAATATGATCCTTGTTCTACCCTTAGCGAGTTAGTAGAGGGACCTAATGGACATACATATTAGAAGCTCCAATGATCCAAGATTAAATAATTAAACTCTTTAATTACATTAATCAACTTTCATTAACTGTGGGTCAATCCATTAAAGACCCACAGCTGTACTCTTTGCAATGTAGAGAGACCTAATGGACATACAGATTAGAAGCTCCAATGATCCAAGATTAATTAATTAAACTTTTTAATTATATTAATCAACTTTCATTAACTGTGGCATCCATTAAAGAATCATAGTTGCACTCTTCGCACTGTAGAATATTTATATGTTCATTAATTAACCATTTCATGTAAGTCAATCATTCACTACTTGTTCATAACTATAGTTGGGTCAAATTACCGTTTTACTCCTGTACCTAACTCTTAATCCTTAAGTACCACTTATCCTTTAATAAACAATTTTTTTATGGTCTAATCATAAACAAAATCTCTCTTGGGCCAGTGAGAGGATGGGGCCTTATTGTTCAAATCTCAAAGTCAGTACTTAAAGGTACAACCTATCTACTTACCCTAAAGGCGAGAATGAGTGAATTCCATTTTGTATAGCTATGTTTCTAGCTCCCTACTGGGTATTGTCTCCAAAATGGTAGGCATATTGAGCCAACAACTAAGGTCACACTCACTCTTACAAATCAAAGAACGACCCTATGAGCAGGAGTTCATAACTCAATCATAATTGAGATTAAGTTACATATTGTCATCATTTGAAATATTAATCTCTTCAATCAACGACGTTACAAAGAGAGATTATTTATTTCGTGGCCCGGTCTTATACAAACTCATTGTATAAGATACCTCCACTTTCATCTCTCTACATGAACGATTTGGATCAAATCGTTTGTAGCACTTACAGGAATCGTTGGTAACGCTTACAACATTTATAACACGTACAAAGTTGGCCATAATCCATAGTGTCGTCAGAATAAGGCACCCAACCTATCCATATACTATAGACCTTTTAGGTATTACTTGAACACGATCTACTTTCTTTTCATTTGTATAGTGTTCAAGTTACATTAAATAACCTAAGATCTTAGTTTATTGGATTTGAGTTATGCAAGAAAATAAGTAACACTTTATTTATTAGAATAAATATCATTTTATTTATTTATTAATTTATTTACAATTTATAGACCACGAGATTAGGTCCCCAATAGCTAGCAGCATGTGATGCGATCGTAGCACAAGTTCACAACCACATCAGGCCTCAAGAGCTACACCACACTCTGTCTATGCCACAATCATAGTAGGATACATGTTCGAGCATCTTGAACGCTTCATGGCTTAGTCTAGAGCCTTTTGGACCTATGCTAAAGCTCGAGATGAAGTTATCTAAAGATTCCTGTGCTCAATGGCTCCAGGTATTATCCAATCATGCTCCCTTCCCCATTTGAGCGAAAAATCGGCATGCGCAACGGAAATAAGAATCAATTCTACTCTAATTGCCCAAATTAAACATACAACCCAAAAGAATTAATTAGGGTTATTTTGAAATAATACCTTCGAAGCTCCCAAAACTCGCCTATCTTCACCCGAACACGAACGGACCACCACTAGAGCTAACCTACTATTCTCTAGACTCAGAACCGAGTTGTGGGACCCGATCGAAGAAGATCCTGAGAGAGAGAAAAGATGGAAATAGAAGAAGGGATTGTGGTTGGGTTTGGGTTTTTCTTTTTAGCCCAATTTTAAAAAACTATTTTGGCAAAAAATCAAAAGTTTTTAATCCAAAATCACAAGCCCATATTTATAGAAAAGGGACATGCAAAATTGTATGAAAAAACTTCACAAAATCCCAACACCTAGAATCCACTCACTAAGTGGGCTTAATATCTCCACTATAAGCCAACACCTAGCCCACTATTTAGTTAGTGGAATTATCCAACAAATTTTTAGATTTTCCCACTAACTTTAGTCAAAGGGCAAAATAGTCATTTGGTCAAAGTCAAACTTTGACCAAAAAGTCAATATTTTGACTTTTTATGATTTTTTTCGTGTTGACTAATTTTGACCTTCCGAGCATGAATCCGCATTCATTTCCTCGAAATTCAAATCACATTTGAATATAAGGTCGGTCAAAGTTTGATTTTCCAAAGTCAAAAGTCAAAAGTCAACTCTTTGACTTTTACATCTTTGACCATTTCCATCATTTCCGAGCTTCCAAATATGAATGTATTATATTCTTGATATTTAAATTACATTTAAATATTAAAGCTGTATTTCTAAACTAAAAAAACCCGACCACTATATCACATATACTTGTCGGTTTCTCTCTCTTCACCTAATTCGAACAATTCAAATTATTCTATCATACTGTTCTAAGTTTATTCATATGAGCTAGTAGGAGAACCTAATGGACCTATAGATCATGGGCTCCAACGATCCGAGATTAGCTGGCTAAACTCTTTAAACGGAGCTAATCAACATTCGTTAACTAATGGGTCATTCCACTATAGTCCCGTAGTTGCATTCCCCTCACTATAGATATATTTTTGTCCATTTAATATAACCATGATTAGTAAGTTAATCCTTCACAGGTTGTTCGTAATCTCAGCTAGGTCATAAAAACCGTTTAATCCCCGAGACTACATCTCATTCCTTAAGTTTCACTGATCCTCTAATGAACAATTGGTTTAAGGTCCAACCTATAAACCGAACCCTTCTTAGGCCAATGAGAGGGTGGGGCCCCTTGTTCAAGACTTAGATTCAGTACTAAAGGGAACAATCTATCTACTATCCCTATAATAGGTAGGAGTGAATTCTGTCTTGCACCCTATGTTTCCAGCTATCCACCTGATCTTACCCCTGAAATGGGAGGCTTATTGGGTCAGCGATAATGAGCTGCCCTCACCTATGTAGATCTAAGGATAATTCCGAGTGAACAAGAGTTCATAGTTAACTCATGATTAAGATTAAGTTACCTAGATCATCAATTAATGAAATAGTCAGTTTTATACATTAAACGACATTTAGAACGTAAAAGTGACTATTTCATGGTTCAGTCTTATATAAACTCTTTATATAGGATGCCCCCATTTTAATGTCTCCACATGAACGGTTTAGGATCACATCGTTTGTACTAACTACAAAATGGGCCGCATCCATAGTGTCCCCAGAATAAGGCGCCCAACCTTATTCAAATACTATAGACCATTTTGGCTATATATATTTGAACTTGATCCACATTTATGTCACTACATAAAGTTCAAACTTAAACATAATAGCCTCGGAATCTTAGTTTATTGGATTCATGAATATAGAATTTAAATTTACTAAAGATTTTCAATAACTGCTTTACTGAACAAGAATATGATATTACAAACTATGAGTTTTAGGACATAAAATCCAACACTATTGATATTCTCTAAGAGCCTACCATTGAGGAAGACGATGATAGATTTTATAGGGCTAATTAGGGGAGTTATGAGTTGTCTATTATTTTTTTCATTATATTTATGCATAGTTCTTTCTTTGTTTTTGCTTTTAGGTTAGAGCTAGGTAGATTTAAAACGTTTTTATTTAAGAGTCTGAAAAAAAAAGTTAATGATCATGTAAGTAAATAAGCATGCTAGTATTTTATTTTTCAAAGTAATTCTTGATGATGATAATTGGAGTATATCTCATTCTAGCATGCATTGCTGTCAAACCTAAAAAGTGTACAAAATCAAGAGCATTATTCGTCTTTATGTGCAAAACCTCCTTAGGCTAGCTTTCTACATGTTCAAACAATTTAGTACACTAGAAAGCCTAGCCCTATGTTTTGCAGTCTAGCCAAAGTAACATCCTAGCTTTTTGTACTCTTTTTCTCTTTTTAGCCAATGAGGATATTGTCTCTCTCAAGTTTGAGAAAGAGCATTTTCCATTAATTGTACACCTCATTATGAATAAGTCTTTATTAGTTATGTGTGAGATTATATGTTTGTGTGCTAGGACTTGAAAAAAGAAAAAGCTAGGATAACACTCCTCCTTTCTAAGTTAGCCAAAGTAGCTAGGGGCGAGCATAACATCCGTGCTTTCTTTTGTAGCAAAACGATTAAAAGGGAAGTGAATATTTGCCTTAAGTGTGGAACTTGCTCATAGTCAAATGACTCGCATGATACTCATGAAGGCAAGCTAAAACGAAGGTGAGGATGATATTGGGGATCTTTCATAGGATAGAGCAAAAAAAAGAATAAAGGTTTGCAAAATAGAAGCCCTAAGGCCAAGTAAAAGTAAAAATATGACTCATTAGGGACTACACTAGGTTCCATGACTAGTGACTTGGTTAGTATGCCATGTTGGCTAGTTAGTTGAGGGAAATTGAGCTTAAAGTCAATGAAATTATTGTGAGGGCTCTTTTGGGAGTTTGAACAAGTCCCACCAAAGTTTGAGACTTTTCTTAAAAGACGTCTATTTTGCATTTACTTTTGACTAAGCATATTAATTCACTTTCAATATCTATTCTATATTTTATTTACTTTTGACTAAGCATGTAAAAGTTCATGTTTGGAGGTGTGATCAAGGGCGGATCTATGACGAGGCTAGGGGCACGTGTCCCCCTCATATCGTGTCGTTTTACATGTAAATATATTGTTTTTTTTATTAAATATTAAAAAATATTGTATGTTTTGCATATATCTAATTTGTGCCCCCCAACACACATAAAAGAAGTTTGCTTTAGTGGTTAATGGTAGAAATCTACTAGATTGGCAATCAAAGTTCAAAATCCTTGGAAGGTAGTTTTTATTCCACACACACACAAATTTTAATCAATTATCTAGTATATATTTTTTAAAGTTCAAGAACTATATATGATATAGATTGAGATGTTAATGGGCTAAAATTTTAATCTTATAGAAGTTTTACCCCTGAATATTATCTCGTTGCATCTAAAATTATATTATATGAACTTGTGCCCCCTACCTAAAATCCTGGATCCGCCACTGGGTGGGATAGATGTCCAAAAGTTCATGTTCTTATCATCTATTTTTTTTTTTACTTTTCTTTCATAAAAAAACACATAGAATGATGTTGTGATCCTAAAATGACCTAAAAAGAATAAATGAGTTAACACATGTCCTTAATTAGTTTTAAGCAAGTTTAGATTGATTTGGACCAATTTTAGAAGCATTTACAGTCTGTTTTGGTGTTTTTGCACCAATAGCATCTAATGTCAATATGATGCGTCTTCATCACATAAACCCCAGAAAATAAATGTGCCCACATCGCATGCCCTAAACTCAGAAAATCGATTTTTTTGTAGGTAGTTTGTGTTTTGCTGATTTTTTGTAGTAATTCGGCCATTACCCAGTCATATAGACTCTATAGACGGTGTCGTTATCATCCAATCTTTGAAGAAACCCCCAAAATTATCTATACTCTCTATAAGAACGAAAGTTCCTCTAAAGAGATGACTTCTTTAGGTCAATCTTACCTGTGAGAACATGTTATAGAATGAGCTTTACCTTAAGAAATGTTTGAATCCATCCTAAGGAGAACCTTAGTTTGTTGGCTTGATTCAAATGCACTATCTACTGATTTTTCAAATTTGTTCTTTTAGTTCTTTGTTGTTTTTATTTTCATTTTATTCTTATTTCATCATTTGCTACATTGTACTCATGGCATTTTATTTAATGAAGTTTGTGAAGGAACTCTTATACAAGTGTATCTCTGAGCGGAAGCGGATCTTTCCAAAGACATTGTGACAGAATTACCACATTTACAAATAAACATATAGATACGTATCCTACAAAATTACTGGCATGCTTTTAACAAATAAACAACAAGAGAACGAAGAATACCCTAGTTGAAGAACTTTTCTTCATCGAAATCTAGCTCTCTCCAAGCAAATTGGTGCTCTTGCTTTTGTTGGAAAGTCAAGCAATCGTTCACCAACACCACCGGTTGTCTACTCACGAACGGCCTCCACACGAACAGAATAGATGGGGATAACATCACCACTTGGAACCCTCGGTATTCTCAGTATGATAATCCAAAAAGTGGGCTCTGTTGGAATTTGGTAGAGGGGAGGAGGATATGAAGATTGTATACAACAACCAAGCAAGTGGGAGAAAGGTAAGGTTCTATCGTATAGACGATACTTGATCATTCAGAAGAAGGTATATGATTGTGTAGGAAAAAGGTTGTGACCATTTAGATGATTGTTTAGTAAACACTCGGCGTTAGGCGATCATTTGGAAAGATGCGCGCTTGTATACGATCGTGTAGTAACTTTGAGCTATCGCATAGTCTCTCGGTTAGCTAAGCGATGGGCAGTATACACTTTGCTTGAGCGAATTATTTGATCTTTTGCAAAATGAAAACGATTTTCATTTTATTCTTCAGTTGCGAAAACTGAATGAAACTTCCCACTAACATATGGTTACGGAGAGGCAGCTCAATTATCCCATAATTGTTCAATTAAAATAATAAATATAATCATATTTTATTCAATAACATATAGTTTAATATCACATATAAACCATAGTGTTTTTTCCTTCACAAGATATAAATCATATTTATATCCATTTTCCTTCAATTAATGTATCTCATACATAAAGTTAATTAGATCATATATAATTAACCAGTTCAATCATATCATATATAATCAAATTCCCTCTTGTCAATTTGAACACTTCAAACTAACCCAAAAGATGATTCTCAACTTCAATCCATTGAGCTACCAAAGGGACCTTATGGACCTATGGCTCGAAGCTCCAACAGTACGTGAATAGCTGACTAAACTCTTTAGCCACGAGATCCACCATCTGTTAACTGACAGGCATTCCACTAAAAACTGACAGCCGAACTCTTCTTACCACAGATATATTTCTGTGTCCATTGGATATAACCAATCAATAGTATGATAACCCTTCACAGATTCTCGTAAGTACAGTTGGCCCAATTTACCGTTTTTCCCCTATAGTTACATCTAACTTCTTAGGTACCACCGATCTCTCTAATGAACAATACAACATAGTCTTACTATGTGTGGATACCTCTCGAGCCATGAGAAGATGTGTGGCACCACATCGTTCAAGCCCCAGGATCAGTCCTTAAGGGAGCAATCTATCTACTTACCCCTGCTTTGGGGAAGAAGTAAATTCCATCTTGTGTAGCTGAGTTCCCAGCTCCTAAATCAGACGAATCCCCAAAGTGGTAAGTTTGAGTCGGCGACCTGGCCACTCACACCCATACAAATCAAATGACCGCCCTCAAAGGCATGAGTTCCCAACTCACTCAGGATTGAGGTCATGTTACTTATAGTCATCTTAGTGAAGTGAAGTTTCTGTCATGAACGACGTTATATAATGAGACGTTAATACTTCGTGGTCAGGTCTTATACAAATTCTTTGTATAGGACGCCCCCGCTCGCATGTCCCCACATGAATGATTAGAATCAGACCATCTGTAGCAAGTCACAACATTTGTAACTATTCCACAAAGTGAGCCGCATCCGTAACGTTACCAAGATAAGGTTTCCCTCCTACATCCATATACTACAGACCATTTTGGTTATCACTTAAGACATGATCCGCTTGTATGTCTCCACATACATGCTTAAGTTACATAATGACAACCAAAGATTTTAGTTTATTGGTTTGTGTTAAAGCAAATAAAACATCCAATGTTCAAAGACAAGTAGTGAAGAAAATATCAAATATTATACATCACAAGCGTTCGTACAAAACTGTGTTTACAAACTACAGGACACGAGAATTTAGGGCATCATCCCCAACAGTTTGTTTATTCCTTTCTATTTATGAGCTAATTTTCTTAAGGGATTCGATCTTATGGATATCCTATAGGATAGCATGACTTAGCCAGTGCAACCGCCCCTCACTTTCTATTTCATTTGTTGAAACTTATGTCATCTTGTTAATTTGAACTAATTGCTTAAACCAACATGCCAACAAAGTCTTAATGCTGAGAAGGTTAAGATATAAATGATCTTACAAAATAATATGACACTCAAAGCCTAGAGATAGGACATCACATGACCTTGGAGTTGAGACACACCGTAGAACCAAGAGATTGCATGAAATTATCTAAGATATAATTAGCTATATAAATATAGGACTAATTACTTGGACTTCTAAGAACACTTGAAAAGAAGGCTAAATAGAAGTTGTTCTCGGTCCATGATGCTTTTAATATTTTTCTTTTTAACTCTAATATCTCTCTAAAGTTTTAATCTTATATGAATTTGTACACTCTAACATGATTTCAAAAAAAAAAAAAAAAAAAAAACTCTAATATCTCTCTAAAATCTTAACCTTATATGAATTTGTGCCCTCTAACATAGTGCTTTGAATTAATAAAATCCCATGCCAAAATTTATAAAATAAACAAGGCCTTAACGTAAAAATAAAAAAAGAAAAAAGAAAAAAGAAAAAGAAAAGAAAAGAAAAGAAAAGAAAAGAAAAGAAAACAATTGTTTGAAATGAAGGTGGGCTAAGTGAATAATCTTCTTTCATTATTTTTTCTTGTTTTCAATATACATACATATATATATATTAAATATAGCAAAATATCATCATCTATCAATGATAGACATCTATTAGTATTTATCAGTGATAGATAATAGTAGTCTATCAGTGTCTATCATTGACAATGATATTTTGCTATATTTGTAAATATTTTGGTTCATTTATCTATATTTGAAAAAACAACCCTTTAATTAATTGTATATAACTTATTTTATTTTTATGTTACTAAGTTAACTATCAAAAACCAAAAGGTTTAAATTATAGAAAATATCATTTGAATTTTTCTTTGTTTAAAAAATATCCTTAAACTTTCAAAAGTTTTAATACTATCTTTAATTTTTCAAAAACTTTTAGCATAGTCAATTTCTTTGAAGTTATATTGAGTTGGAAAAGAATATGTTAAAAACAGCTCGTGCAGATACCTTTTTTTTTTCCCTTCATGTAAAAACTCATTTGTCCCCATTTATCCAATTCTTATACCAAAATTCTCGGTAAACCAAGGTGAATCTAAAACTCTAAATGAAAACATAAAATCTCCAAAAAAAAAAAAATCACAAAATTACACAATCAAAATCTCCACTTAAAACTCAACAGAAAATTAATCACTAATACATGAATGATCGGAAAAAAATATCATACTCACTTGTGGATAACTTCTTTTTTTAGTTGAATAAGGGTTAGGAAATTGGAACTACGAACCTCTTGGTCACAACACATCCGTATGCAAATTAAGAGATGCTCAATATGATTTGTGGGTAACCTACTTAACTGAACAAAACAAATAAACAAATTTAAATTGTAAAAATAATCATCAAAGTCTTCATCTCTACAAGTAAGATAGTATTAAAGAAGAGACTGAAAATAAAGAAGTGTTAGACCATAGATTGGAATAGAGAAAAGAACATATAGAAAATAAGGTGAAATGAAGTGTAGATAAACGATTTCCATTTATACACTAAAGCAAAGGGCATTTTTTTTTCTTTTACTTTTTAAAAAAGGAATTAAAGGGTGTAAATGCAACTTTTAAAAGTTCAATGATAATTTTGAATGAGGTGCTATGCTAAAATGAGGTGTCATTCTTGGTTCATTGATAATTACCCGTGGGGAATTTTTCCTGTTTGATTTTTTTAAAAAAAAATCAATTAACACAAATCACTATTATGAAAAAGTTTTAATTAAATGGTTAAGTTTTATATGATTAGTTCCACATAGGGGTGATAGTTTGTTCGGTTTTGTCAATTATGGGGTCAACCAAGAACCAAATAGAATCAATTGTTTTATAAGGAAGAGATCCAAACTGAAGTCCAATAAAGAACAAAACCAATAGATCGGTTTGTATTTGATTCAATTTATTATCAGTTTGGTTCTTAGTTTTTGACATTTTTATTTTTTTTATGCATTTTTTTCTTTAAAAAAAATAGCAAACTCCATAACAATTGTTTTTTTTTCTAAACAATAAATATATATGCACCATAATAATTAAAACATTAAAAGATACCTAATGTTAAAATTTATTTAAAGGATATATATCCTCGGTTCGGTTCGATTTTGATTGGTTTTTTAAATGAAAATTTGATCTGAAGTAATACTTTTTTGTTTTCTCCAAATACAAACTATTATGTCCAATTTTATATTAAAAAGTCAAACCAAACCAGTGGATCGATTTGAATTGGTTCGATTTTTTGATTTCTTATTGCACTCCTAGTTCCACATATACAATTAGAATTTAAAGAGAAATTACTCAAAAATTTCAAGTTAAGGAAATAATTATCTATCAAATTATTCATATTTGATCTAAATTTATTAGAATTCAAACATGTCTTTTTTTTTTTTTACACCAATTCTAACATATTCATTATTTTGACCCTCAAACAATAAATCTTGAAAGTTAAATATAATATTTATATCATAAAAATAAATAAATAACATTAAATTAATAATATAAGGAAAAAGCCTAATGGGATGGGAACGGGGATGGGGAATGCATTCTCTATCCCCATCCCCATTTAGCTTTTGGAGAATTTTTTCTCCCACTTCCTTTCCCATTCCCCGATCTTTGACAAAAATAAACATCTCAACTAACTAGCTCCATTCATATATAACAATAAGGATATTTTTTAACTTTTCTTTAAAGTTTAACAGCATTTATTAAAACTTTGAACATTTTAGGGTGTTCTTGAAACAAAAAACTAACAATTTTCATTAAAATTTGATGCTAAGTTTTTCAACTCTTTTTTAAAGCCAAGCATTTCTTAAACCCTAGAGATGAAAGCGTAGTATTTTAAAATTTGGGGACCACGAGCCCTAATCTTTAATAATAAAGGCTAAATTTAAAACAAATTCCGAACATTAGAAGCTAAAAGATAACAAATGTGCTTATGGAATTAGGGGTGAATATGAAGGCATCGAAAATCGATCCGACTGAGGTTAGGATTCAATTGGCCGATTGTCGATTTTCATATTAAAAAAATTCGGAAACAGCGACCGACCGACATATAAATATTATTTTTTTTCTAAAAAATAAGTATAAAAGTAAGTCCACTACCACCCAAGCCCAAGCATATTGCCTTAGTATTGATTTATTTTTCTTTTTTATGTTCCCTAAATTCCAAGTTCATTACAAGATTGATTTAAACTTTTCATTAAAAAAATGATTGATTTAAACTTAAAAAAGTTGAAAATTATGTTAACCTATAATAACACTTCATCAATTCATCTTTCATTTTTATTCAATTTGCCTTTGCTTGCACCAAAAAAAAGACAAAACCGACCAACCGTTGATTTTTTTGGTCGGTTTTCGAAAAACCAACACCGACCGACCAACCGATGCACACCCCTATATGAAATAACCCACCAAATCCTTGAAAGCTAAATTACTATTTATCCCAATGTAAAAATACAACTAAAACTCAAATGGTCATATTAATCAAATATTATGTTAACAAGAACTTTATTTCACTTTCACATAAGCTTCTTTCCAAAAAAACAAAGTACAACATTAGGTTGAACTAACAAGCACGTTACATTGCCATGTCTCTATCTCTAGATCTAAAAATTTCAACACCCAAGTAGTCAATGGGCCCGCCAACAACAACATCAGGCTTCGCAACTTTCACTCGAACTGCAGTTATTCGATCGTACTCGATCATTATTTTTGAAGAAATTTCCTCTGCAACTGATTCCAGAAGATCATGTGATGGTCCAGTCATAATTTCCTTCGCTATGCTGTTTTCAATGTTTAAAGCCTCTCAGAAATACACGTAATATCATGCTATTGGTTGAAGATCATTGTCCATTAGATTGTACAAGTTTTTGCTTGAAAGGCAAACCATATTATTGACTACAAACATCCAAGAAGCGTTGACACAATATTTTAAGTTCAACAACATGTGGGGTGAGTATTTAGACGTCTAACCTTTCGGGGGAGGATAAGAACTATGACTTAACCAGTTAAGCTATCCTTATATTGGCAATACTAACTCATAGAATCTAGCCTAACCATAAAAGATAAGGCCCAAAAATCCCCAATCTTGTAAGTCACTCTTGTTCTCACAAAAACTGACTTTAGGAAAATGGAACGAGTAAAACATAAAAAGGGCAAATTGTTCTTGGTGTTGATGCAATTAGTCAGAATTGCATGCTCTCCGAAGCTTAGTCTAATTTATAGTCTAATTCAACATTTAAGCAGAAATCCTGGTTAGAATTGCATTACATATCTGATACTGATGCCACATGTTATTATACAAATTCAGTATGACTTAGTGTTTGGATGGTCACTCTAACTTAGTATATTTTCATGCATTATATAGCCTGCTTCCTATATCCTAAAGCCACATTTCTGAAGTACACCATGCAACCTTTAATTCAGATGGCCAAAATTCAAGAATACAGCAATTTGTTGAACGCTTTCATTGAGAAACGCGAAAGAGTAGTGATCAAATAATTGTAACATTACCTGGAACTTAAAAACTACAAATAACATCCTATGCAGATAAAGACATATAGTAATACACAATCCATTGAATCACATTCGAGACCATAATAAAAGAGGTTTGAATAAAGTACGTACCGATAAATTGCCGTATAGCTTACAGAATCATTCAAGTCGTCAGATTTTCCAGCTGCCCGGAGATCCAACCAAGCATCCACATCCACCAAAAACATTTGTCCTGTTTCCTTTTCACTAAGATGCACCCCATGATAACCGTGAAACTTTAGACCCCTTAATATGAGTCTATCCCCCTTTTTTATTTTAAAATTGTTTGTACTTGCTTCTACTGAGGTGCTAATAATGTCAACTTTATTATCATCCATACGACCACTGAAATGAAGCCATAAAATAGAGAAAGTTAAGGATTCAACAAACAAGATATAAAAATAACCTAAATTAGAAAAAAATAACAAATTATCCAAAGAAAAGTAGAGTACCTACCCCCTCATTAAAATTTTCAATACCTAAAGTCTAAGGTCTAATATTTTAAAGAAAAGTTAAGTCTTCTCACACACCAAGGTCCAATTTATATGGGCAATTGAGTTCTGTATACAGCAGCAATTGACGGAAGAAACCCAATCTTAGTTTCTAGGTTGGGTTGGGTTTCATAGAGTTCATCACCCTACAAAGCATCAAACCAATGCCATCAAGTGCATTGGATAAATAAACCACTACTTTTATTGAGAAAGTATGAAAGAATACTAGGGCATACAAAAACTGGACTAAAGAAAGTGACTCCACTTAAGTAAAATGTTATCGAGGGAATAATTACCAAAAGTCTTTTTTCTTTTTTTTTTTAAAACGGAAACAAGACTATTCATTGAATTAATGAAAGAGTCAAAAGCTCAAAGTACATGAGAGAAATAAAAACAATAAACTTACCAATACAAGGCTAGAATCAAATTACATCATAAAGATTAAATTTTAAAGAAAAATTACAAACATTCCAAATGAACACATATCTCAAGATGAACACAATTCTAAATGCCTTTAACTCAAACAAGCCCGAAACAAATTGAAGAAGAGCTTCTACCGTTATGGCTCTCAAAAATTGAACTTGAAAGTTCTACCAAAGAAGATAAGAAGAAGAAAGCTTTGAAGAACGGTTAAAAAGATAGAAAATAGAGAACACTAAGTTTACGTGGAAAATCCTAGAATAGGGAGAAAAAACCACGATAAAGAGTCTCTTTTTATTATTTTAATATAAAATGAAAGTTACAAGAGAAGTCATATTTATAGGCTCTAGCAAGCCCTAATACAAACAAGGAAATAAACCTAAAAGTAAAATACTAAAATACCCTCAGGGTTATAAACTATCAACAAAGCCCCTTATTTCTAACACTCCCCCTCAAGTTGGGGCGTAGATGTCAATAAGATCCAACTTGCTAATACATGAGTCAAAACTTTGCTTGAGCAACCCTTTGGTGAGAACATTAGCAACTTGTTGACTATATAGAATATATGGAATATAGATACTGCCAGGTGCCATTGTCCAGTTCCTTTTTTATAAAGTGTTTATAGATCCACATGTTTCGTTCTATCATGTTGTACAGGATTATTGACTATGCTTATAGCGTTTTATTATCACAATAGAGTTTCATAAGTAAAACACTGTCTTGGTAAAGATCAGACGGAACTTTCTTTAACCAGATTTCTTCACAGATTCCCAAACTCATAACTCTGTATTCAGCTTCAACACTGCTTCTAACAACACTTTGCTTCTTACTTCTCCAAGTAACTAGGTTACCCCACACAAAAGTATAGTATCCAGAGGTAAAAATTGTACATACACAATTAAAACAACAATTTCTCAGATACTAACCATTTTGTAAACAACGTGTGATCAAAGTGTCCCTAAGTGGAACCTTGTGACTTAACAAAGGTAGTAAACCTGTCGAACCACACTCTCGGGGACTATTTCGAACCATACAAAGACTTCCTGAGTTTACAAACCTGATGATCGAACTGAGCTTCAAAACGTAGAGGATGACTTATATAAACCTCTTCTTCTAATTCACCATTCAGAAATGCATTTTTTATATCAAGTTGATGGAGAGGCCAATCTTTATTGACTGCAACAGAAAGAAGAACCCGGACCGTATTTAACTTCGCTACAGGGGAGAAAGTCTCCGAATAATATATTCCATAAGTTTGAGTAAACTCTTTTACTATAAGTCTGACCTTGTATTTGTCTAGAGTTCCATCTAATTTATACTTCAGAGTGAACACCCATTTGCACCCAACTGTTTTATGCCCTTTAGGAAGAGCTACAAGGTCCCATGTATTGTTCTTTTCAAGAGCTCTCATTTCTTCCATGACGGCAGTCTGCCACTCAGGAATTTCCATAGTCATATGTATGTTTTTCAGTATTGTTGTTGTATCAAGGCTGGCGGTGAACGCCCTGAACTCAGAAGACAGATTGTTGTAAGATAGAAAACTACGCATGGGGTACTTGGTACAAAGACCTGGTGCCTTTTCTCAATGCAATGGGCATGCCAAGAGAGATATCATAATCCCCCAGTTTGTCCGAATCCTCATCTGTAATGGGATTTTGATTACATTTTTCAACCTGAGGAGAAGTCTCACCCTTTTGTGTTTCTGTCAAAGTCTCATCACTGCTTGCAACCCTGTTATTCTCTGGAACTAACATATCAACCTTGTTCCAGAGAATAACATATCAGTCCTATTATTCTCTGGAACTAACATATCAGTCCTGTCATTCTCAGCTAAATTAACAATATCATCCTCAATACACAAGTTAGTATTATCAGGGCCAATAGTACCTTGAGCTTGTATTGGTTTAGATTCATGGACTAGAGCCGACAGAGCAGCAGGGGACACCATTTCCTTTCTGATATTCTTCCTATAGTAAGTTATCCAAGGGACTTGTTTAGTGGGTAGAACAGTGTCATAGGTACTCGGGATGGGTTCAGGAAGGAGTTCAGGAAGGTCAGTAGAGACTGAAGATGGGACTGAAGATGTGGACCAGTTAGTCTCTTCATTAGTACTCTCCCCATGAAGATGACTAATGGGGAAGAAAGGTTTGTCGTTAAGGAACGTTACATCCATGGAGATGAAGTATTTTCGGAAACAAGGGTGGAGGCATTTATAACCTCGCTAGTGAAGGGGATACCCAACGAAGACACATTGCTGAGCATGATGGGTAAACTTAATTTGGTTAAGACCATGACTATGGACAAAGGAAGTGCACCCAAAAACCCAGAGAGGGACATCAGGAATAAGCCACGTTGTAGGATATGACTCCTTGAGGCATTCAAGAGGGGTTTGGAGTTGGAGGACGCGAGAAGGCATCCGATTAATAAGATGAGCTGCAGTCAGAACTGCATCCTCCCCATAAGTAAGATGGAAGTGAAGTAGATAACATGAGAGACCGTGCAACCTCGAGGAGGTGACAATTTTTCCTTTCAGCCACCCCATTCTATTGAGGGGTATAGGCACATAAGGTTTGGTGGACAATGCCTTTAAAGGACAGAAAATCATGAAGGGTATGATTAAGGAACTCACGACCATTATCACTACAAAAATTTTGGTGTTGAGTAGTGTAAAATTGTTGAAATATCAATGAAACCTCAGATTTATCAGTGAAGAGAAAAAATCATGTAAGACAGGTGATCATCAATAAAGGTCATAAACCAACATTTCCCCGAAGAGGTGGTAATACTCGAGGGACTCCAAACATCACTGTGAATAAGGGTGAACGGATGAGAAGGTTTGTAAGGTTGAGACGGAAAAGTGACCTTATGTTGTTTTGCACGAATGCACACATCTAGAGGCATCAACTTTATTGAATAAATGAGAAAAAATATTTCATACATTGGAAATTTGGGTGACCAAGGCGAAAATGCCACGACATACAATCTTTTTCTGAAGTTGAAAAATAAGAAGACAACAAACTAGTCCTATAACAGTTCCTAGAGGAAGTGTCATCATCAAGGAAATAGAGTCCCCTATTGTGCCGGGCAGTGCCAATCGTCTTCCCTGAGCTTAACTCTTGAAAGAAAACATTATCCAGTGAGAATGCAACTTGACAATTCAAATCTCTAGTTATGTTACTAATAGATAGTAAATTGTAAGATATTTTGGGTACATGCAGCACATTCTGTAAAGTTAAACCATCAAAAGAAGAAATATGACCCTTGCCCGCAATAGGAGCAAATGACCCATCTACAATCCGAATCTTTTCATACCAGCACTCGGAAGATATGATAGAAAATCATCAGAAAATCCAATCAAATGATCTGTAGCTCCTGAATCAAGTATGTGTGGTTTCTTACCATTTATGTTGAGGAGACTTAAGGATTGAAAAGTACCTGATTGAGCAACGGCCCCAAGAGAAGAGACACCAGGGTCACTTTGGCAGTTCACCGGAGGTTGTGATTGGGAGGCACTCACAGATTCACTCATAAGAGCCCGACCAAGATTGGGCTTGTCATTTGGAGGACGTCTTCTGCCATTCGGTGGTTTACTATGTAACTTCCAGCACTGATCTTTCGTATGCCAGGGTTTCTTGTCATGTTCACACATTCGAGGCTGTTTACCATTTTGCTTGTCACTATCAGAACCAAATAATTTCACATTGAAAACAGCAGAATCAGCAGAAGATACAGTCGTGATGTTCATAGCACTGACTCTATCTTCCTCTAGATGAACCTCAGAGCTCACTTCCATAAGAGAAAGTATAGGTCTCTGTCCCAGTATATGGCCTCGCACTACATCAAACTTGGAGTTCAAACCAGCTAGGAAATCATAAACAAGATCGACTTCCTCAATCTTGGAATACTGGACACCTCCACAAGGACAATCCCAAATAATTTCACGACACAGGTTCATCTCCTACCAGATTAGGGACAATTTGTTAAAGTATGAAGTGACACCCATTGTCCCCTGTTTACACTCATGAGCCTATTTACGTAAAGTGTAAAGACAAGATGTATTCTACCTCTTAGAATATATTTTTGAACTGCATCCCAGATATCTCGAGCAATCGCAACATACAACAACGGTTTCCTTATCTAAGGTTCCATACTATTAATCAACAGTGATCGAACTAGGGAGTCTTCTCCTTTTCAAATGTGCTCCTGAGGATCCCCTGGCCTAGGTCTTGGTATGTCACCAGTTAGATACCCAAACTTGTGACGCCCCTCAAGAGCCATTTTAATGGACTGAGACTAGAAGAAATAATTCTAACCATTCAACTTTTCTTCTACAATTAACCCTGAGGAATTTCCCATTGACCTAGACAAATAGTTTTGTAGTAGTTAAAGCAAGGAAAGAGGTTACCGGATTCTGTGGATACATCAGTAGACCAAAGGGAATGTCAGAATTCACTGTACTATAATTTAAGTTTGTGGAAGCACCTAGGGCTGCCCCAAGAGCAGCGATTTGTTGCTGAAAACTTGCCTGAAGATTAGCCAACTGTAGTTGAACTATTACAGAGATAAACCAATCGAACCTTGATGTTCATAACTAGGCGACGCACGATGAGGAAGGCCCGGCAGCTGCAAGTAGGTTGCTTGTGGCTGGAAGGGAAAGGAGCCGGGGATTCCTGGCAATTGCAAGGGGCTTGTTGCCACGGCAGGGGATTTACCTCTGTGGTAGGAAGAAGAAACCAATCTTGGCTTCAAGGTGGATGTTTCGGTTACTGGCAGCAAGATTGGAGGGATAGGCAGTGGCGGCACTCGGTAACAAGGGAGGAACGCCAGCGGCATTGTGAAAAAAGGTAGTGACACTAGGGTTGCCATCAAAGGGTTGTAGCGACGCTGGTGTTGGACAGATATGCAAGGACTGAAGATACCAATCAACGGCGGCTTGGACGGCAGTAGCAATGGCGGTATTGGCGACGTGGTTGAACGCCCCATCAGCAGCTATGGAGGAAGCTAGGCTGGTGCAGAACTAAGATTATCTTGCACCGGTTGGTTTTCGCCGATGGTGACTAGGTTTTGTCACCGCGCTCTGATACCATGTTAAAAGATAGAAAAAAGAGAACACTAAGTTTACATGAAAAACCGTAGAACAGGGAGAAAAAACCACGATAGAGAGTCTTTTATTAATATTTTAACATAAAATGAAAGTTACAAGAGAAGCCATATTTATAAGCTCTAGCAAGCCCTAATACAAAAAAGGAAATAAACTTAGGGTAAAGTAAAATACTAAAATATCCTCGGGACTATAAACTATCAACAAAGCCCCTTATTTCTAACAAGATCAACTCGAACAAACCAAAACGATTAAAAAAGAAGCAATCGCCGCCCAAAGGGATTAAACGAGGTTGGAAACCACCTCATGCTGAAAAATAGAATTTCTAAGCCAAGACCTCCATGCTGAAGAAAAACGAGGCTGAAAAGGCTTCCTTCTTGAGACATTAAAGCTGCCAAATACTCCAAAGGGATAACAAAACATCAGAGAAACCAAAGCTTAACTTCAAACAAAGAGGGAACTATTCCCCTAGTTGAATATTGTCGAAAAATAGCTTGTTACCCTAGGGGTATTTTAGTAATTTTATGTACCTTAGGGCTTCCCATCGTCTATTTATTTGGCCTGTTCTCTTGTACTTTGTGTATCAATCATAATAAAAAATCAGTCTCTATCGTGGTTTTTTCTCCCTGATCTAGGGTTTTCCACATAAACCTTGAGTTCTTTTCCCTCTCTTTTTTAACATGGTATCAGAGCATGGCGACAAAACCTTAGCCATCATCGATGAGAATAGACCAGAGTCTCCATCAACAACCTCCATTGGAACTGGTGGAGCCGTAAATGCCGACATCACCATAGCCATACAAGAAGCCATTGAACAGTATCTCCAAGCCGCACTGCCCAAAATCCTCCAATCGGTGTCCGATCTCAACCCTAGCCGACTCAGCTCTAGCCGCTCGGCTCCAGCTAGACTGATCCAGCAAGTCACGGCGATCCAGAGGTATCCAGCGGCGCAATAGTCGGCGGTGAACCCAGTGCAACAACTGACCCATTCCGTGGCGCCTCAGTTGGTCAAGTCATCCCGCGTGCAAACGATGCAGCCCATGAGTTCGGCCAATCCGTGCGTGCTGGTCTCCTTCCCGAGGGCACTGGCGGTCAATTCTGCACAGCAAAACCCTCGCACGATAGGGATGTTCAAAAAACCCGGTAACCCGACCAACCCGGACTACCCAACCTAAACCGCAAGGGTTGGGTTGGGTTAAAAATGTTAAAAAATATTAAATTCGGGTTGGGTCTGGGGTTACCCATTTCAGGGTCGGGTCAACCCGACCCGCACATATATATAAGTTAAAAAAAACAGTCAAATTAAAAATTAAAAAAAAAAAAAAAAACCCAGTGACCCAATCCGAAAATTTTGGGTTGGGTTGGGTTAACCCTCCAAAAAAGAACTAATAGGGTTCATTATTAGCCAACCTGAATTTTTGGGTTGGTCCACAAGAATCTTCCAACCCGGCCCAACCCGGACTATGTACACCCCTATCGCACGATGATGAGCTCTTCAACCCAGCAGCCGACCGGTTCGACTTTCAATCCAGCAGCCAGCTTCAATTCCCTAAATTTGGGTCGAGGGTCCATAGGGGATCGAGGTATTCCAACCGCTACAATGGCTCATAGCCTGAATGATCTCCAACGACGTTTTGCCCATCTCTAATAGCAAATTGCAGATTTCAGAATGGTTCTTGGGACGAACTCTCAACCAGTCCAACCAGAATTCTCTACCAATATACCAATATGTTCTGAGAACCCGATAAATTCTTTTCCTATTTTACTCACTACAAATATTTTGTCTGGATCCATGGGAAATTCTGCAGGATTTATTACTGGAGAAAAGCTGAATGGTCAGAACTATTTTTCCTGGTCTTAATCCATCATAATGGCCTTGGAAGGACGTCATAAATTTGGGTACTTGACTGGAGAGATACCTAAGCCTGTACCAGAAGACCCTCAAGAATGGATCTGGAAAGAGGAAGACTCGCTGTTGAGATCTGTTCTGATTAATAGTATGGAACCCCAAATTGGCAGACAGTTACTCTATGCTGCAACTGCCAAAGATATTTGGGATGCTGTGCAACAACTTTATTCAAAGAGGCAGAATGTATCCCGACTCTATACGTTACGGAAACAGGCTCACGAATGCAAGCAGGGAACTATGGACGTAACGTCCTATTTCAATAAAATGTCCCTTTTGTGGTAAAAGATGGATCTGTGTAGGGAAATAGTCTGGAAGTGTGCGCATGATGGAGCTCAATATGCAAAAATTGAGGAAGCTGATCGTGTCTATGACTTCCTTGCTGGGCTAAATTCGAAGTTCGATGCCGTTCGGAGTTGGATTCTGGGGCAACGTCCTACACCCTCTCTCATGGAAGTTTGCTCAAAAATACATCGGGAGGAAGACAAATCAAGCGCAATGAATAACCCAATAATTACCTCTACTGATGTTGCTGCCTTTGTCACTAAGTCCTCCAGCTCTGACGGCGATAAGAAGCCCACTCCTGTCTGTGAACATTGTAAAAAGTCGTGGCATACAAAAGACAAGTGTTGGAAGCTACACGAACGACCCCTGAACAGTAAACGTCGCCAATCACATGACAAATCAACCCCTGGGCGTGCCCTTATGAGTGACTCGGCGAATGAGAATCCTCAGCACCAATCCCCAGCAGACAGTAAGACCAACCTGAGTACAGTTGGGGTCAGTGCCATCGCACAGTCAAGTACTATTCAGTATTTTGGCCTTATTAGTATTAACGGTAAAAAACCCTGGATTGTTGACTCAGGGGCTACAGATCATCTTACTGGCTCATCTGATCAATTTCTTTCATACTGTCCGAATGTCAGTAATGAACGGATTAGAATCGCAGATGGGCTATTTGCACCTGTTGCAAGGAAAGGACATTTGTCTCCATTTGAGGGTTTGATACTGCGGGATGTATTGCATGTTCCTAAGATATCATATAATTTATTATCTATTAGTAAAATTACAAGAGATCTGAGTTGTCAGGCAGTTTTTTCACCGACGCTGTTTTATTTCAGAATCTGAGCTCAGGGACGACGATTGACATTGTCCGGCACAATAGGGGGCTCTACTTCCTGATTGATGATGCTTCCTCTAGGAATGATTATAGGACTAGTCTCGTTTCTTTAAATTTTTCTACTTCTGAGAATGACTTTTGTTATAGCATTATCGCTTAGGACATCCAAATTTTCAATACATGAAATATTTGTTTCCGCATTTATTTCGCAATATTATTATATCTTCTTTAAACTGTGATGTTTGTATTTGTGCCAAACAGAGTCGTGTCTCCTTTTACTCTTAGCCCTACAAACCATCCAGACCTTTCACCTTAGTTCATAGTGATGTTTGGGGTCCCACATCAACCACAACAGGGAAACGTTGGTTTGTCACCTTTATAGACAATCACACTCGACTTACTTGGGTCTTTCTTCTCACTGATAAGTCCGAGGTGTCGTTTGTATTCCAGCAATTCTATGCTATTGTGGAAACCCAATTTAATGCTAAGATTGGTATTTTGAGAAGTGACAATGGGTAGGAATTCTTTAACGCCTCCTTCCAGGACTTCCTTACCTCTAAAGGGATTATCCACCAAAGTTCGTGTGCGTACACTCCCCAGCAAAATGGGGTAGCCAAGAGGAAAAATCGTCATTTGGTGGAAGTTACCCGTTCCTTAATGCTATCCACATCACTCCCATCTTACCTATGGGGGATGCTATTCTTACTGCCGCTCACTTAATCAACCGAATGCCCTCCCGAGTCCTCAACTTTCAAAATCCATTAGATTATTTGAAAGAGTCTTACCTAACTACTCGTTTAATCTCAGATGTTTCGCTTCGAGTATTTAGCTATGTTGCCTTTGTTCATTCTCATGGTCCAAACCGCACGAAATTCACCCCCCGTGCTAAAAAATGTGTCTTTGTTGGGTATCCGCTCCATCAGCGTGGGTATAAATGTTACCACCTGTCATCTCGCAAATATTTTGTTTCCATGGATTCCTCGAGGATCAACCATTCTTTCCCGTTAGCCATCTTCAAGGGGAAAACTCTAGTGAAGAGGCTAACTGGTCCACGTATGCAATTCCCTTAGAGTCACCTTCGATTCCCAAACATGTCGACCCTGTCCTCCCTATCAATCAAGTCCCATGGATAACATACTATAGGAAGAATCTTAGGAAGGAAACAGTGCCACCTGTCACATCTCCAGCTCTAGTCCATGAGTTAAACCCGGCATCAGGTACGTGTATTCCTGAAATTAATGATATTGATACTTGTGCTGAGACTAACGGTTGCAAAGAGGAAAAAGGGGGAAAAGGTGCTGATAGCACCACCATAGAAAATGGAGAGACAACGGTGAACGGTGATCAGGAAACAGTTCTGGAAAATGTGAATGATACTAGAGATGATGATTTTAAGGGGACCTCTGAAGGTGAAACCCAGGCTGAGGAGACTATCGATCACAGTGGGAAACCTAACAGTATGGAAGAGCATGATGCATCCCTCGATCTTCCGACAGCCCTGAAGAATGGCACTCGGTCATGTACAAAGTACCCTATGCATAGTTACATGACATACAGTAACCTGTCACCCGAGTTTAGGACCTTTACCAACAGTCTAGATACAGGGATGGTACCGAGTAGCATACAGGTTGCAATGGAAACTCCTAAGTGGAAGGCTGCTGTCATGGAGGAGATGAGGGCACTTGAGAAAAACAGAACGTGGGATCAGGTGACCCTAACCAAAGGGCACAAGACAGTTGGGTGCAAATGGGTCTTTACTATAAAGTATAAGTCTGATGGAATGATTGACCGATACAAGGCTAGGTTGGTTGTCAAAGGCTTTACTCAAACCTTTGGTGTGGATTACTTCGAGACATTCTCTCCCGTAGCTAAGCTCAATACTATCCGGGTATTATTGTCAGTTGCAGTGAACAAAGATTGGCCCCTGCATCAACTGGATGTAAAGAATGCATTTCTCAATGGGGAACTTGAGGAGGAAGTCTACATGAGTCCTCCCCCTAGATTTGAAGATCAATTCAAACACCTGGTATGCCGACTGAGGAAGTCGCTATATGGGTTGAAACAGTCTCCGAGGGCTTCGTTTGACAGATTTACCACCTTTGTCAAAGGACAAGGATATACCCAAGGGCACTCAGATCACACACTGTTTACAAAGAAGTCAATTTCAGGGAAGGTTGCAGTTCTTATTGTGTATGTTGACAATATTGTGCTTTCTAGTGATGATGATGATGAAATTGTGAGACTTAACGCAAAAATGGCCAAAGAATTTGAGATTAAAGACCTTGGGAAGTTGAGATATTTCCTCGGAATGGAAGTAGCTCGATCAAAGGATGGGATTTCAGTGTCCCAACGGAAATACACTATCGATCTCCTAAAGGAAACAAGAATGACTGGGTGTAAACCTGCTGACACCCCAGTTGAATATAATTCAAAGCTTAGTAATACAGGTAACAGTGTCCCTGTCAACAAAGAAAGGTATCAGCAGTTAGTTGGGAAATTGATCTACTTATCTCACACGAGACCCGATATATCATACGTAGTTAGTATTGTTAGTCAGTTTATGCAGGCTCCTTATGAGGAACACATGACAGCGGTTGAACGCATCCTACGATATTTGAAGGGAACACCTGGTAAGGGGTTAATGTTCAAGAAGTCTGATAAACATTGCATTGAAGCTTACACTGATTCTGATTGGGTAGAGTCTATTGTTGATAGAAAGTCAACATCTGGGTATTGCACATTTGTCTGGGGTAATCTAGTGACTTGGAGAAGCAAGAAATAGGGAGTTGTGGCCATAAGTAGCACTGAGGCTGAGTATCGAACCATGAGTTTAGGGATATGTGAAGAAATCTGGTTGATGAAAGTGTTGTCAGATCTTCATCAAGGTAGCGAGCTCCCAATGAAACTGTTTTGTGACAATCAGGCAGCAATAAGTATTGCAAATAATCCAATTCAGCATGACAGAACAAAACACGTTGAGATTGACATGCATTTCATCAAGGAAAGACTAGCCAATGGAAGTATATGCATTCCTTGTGTTCCCTCAAATTAGCAAATTGCAGATGTGCTCACAAAGGGGTTTACTCAAACAAGGCCTTGATTATTGTGTCAGCAAGTTGGGCCTTATTGATATTTACGCCCCAACTTGAGGGGGAGTGTCGAAAAATAGCTTGTTACCCTAGGGGTATTTTAGTAATTTTACGTACCCTAGGGCTTCCCATTGTCTATTTATTTGGCCTGTTCTCTTGTACTTTGTGTAT
The DNA here is from genome assembly GCF_027475165.1 of Benincasa hispida. NCBI lineage: Eukaryota > Viridiplantae > Streptophyta > Magnoliopsida > Cucurbitales > Cucurbitaceae > Benincasa > Benincasa hispida. The sequence continues at coordinate 73,534,102 of NC_143480.1, forward strand.
CAATCAATAATAAAAAATCAGTCTCTATCGTGGTTTTTTCTCCCCTATCTAGGATTTTCCACGTAAACCTTGAGTTCTTTTCCCTCTCTCTTTTTCAACAAATATCACAAATTTCTATAATTGATCTGAGGTTAAATGGAATTTGTGGAGACACGGGGATGAAACTTGCTGACTTTGAAATCAGCCCCTTCTTTCCAGCTGAATCTTGAAAAAGGCCATTCACTGCTTTCTCAAAATGATCTTCGAAGAATTGAGTCTCTGGCACTGACAAATGAGATTCAAAATCCTCTTCTTCACTACTAACACTTGCTGTGGAATCAATTGGAGGAGAACTTTTTGGAGGAGAAATGCAAGGGATGTACCTTCTAAATTGAACTGAAGAATTTTCAAACTTTAATGTTGGCTGAGAGAACACCAATGAAGGTTTCACCGAAATTGGAGGCCCCAGTCTTTTTTATTTAGAAGAAATACCTGGAACTGGAGCCGTCACACACCCAAGTTCTAAAGCATCATAGTTCAATCTACATATGTTGGAGAAATTTGGGGAGTATTTTTTCCTTGAATAATGATAAGGAAATGTTGGAGTTGAACAACCTGAATTCTTTTCTTTATCTTTCTCTTTCCAATCTGCCTTTCCATCTTCCAAAGCAGCCAAATCCTCTGCCCTTTCTTGATCACAAATATGAACTAAAGAAAGATTATGAAGAGAGTTAGAGGCTGGCGGAATTCCCTGTTACAAAATTTCGCTATTACTATCCAAGGAGGATTGATGGGCATTAAATGAGGATGGTTGAAGTCCTCTAGCAATTAATTCGTGCCTTCCTTCAACTGGAACGTCATTTGCAAAGAAGGAAGCCTTGGGAGTGTCAACCAAATTAATATCTGGAGAGAGAAAACAGCATCACCTTCGACAAAACCCAATTCACCTTCCACTGCTGCTGACTCTTTGATTTCTTCTCCAAAAGTCGAGGCTTTCCCAACAACATTTCTTTTATCCGAGGAAGGCGCATTGGTTGCAACACACAATTTATTAAATGGTGAGAGAAAGTGAGTTTCCACACCTACCGATTCTTCAATTATCTCAACAACATCTATAGAGACCTCAACCACTTTCTCTTTCTCGAAAAATGAAGCATTGGGCACATCATTTCTATTATTCACATCAAAACTGAAGTCTAACTATTCCTCTTCCAATCCTTGAATAAGATTTGCTTTTTCCTCTTCCAAATCTTGAGAAAAGCCTGCCTTTTCACCTTCTTCCATAAGAAAATTATCTGACTTTTCACCTTCCACGTTAAGAGAGAAATTCAATTGATTAATGTTGCTTACTCAGGCTTCTACAACAAACTCTTCATCTTCCAAACCTTGAAGAAATCTTTCTTGATCAATGGAATTTGTGAAAGCAAAATCCAACAGGTAATCTAAACTCAGAGAATTCATGTCCTGGGAATCCCAAGAGTCCAATGCTTCAAAATTAATAGAAAAATCACCAAGATTGAAATCCTTAATAACCAAAGAAACTGGGATGAAGCCACAAATATTCCTTTCTACTTTAATAATTGCTCAAGTACAATCCAAACAATTAAGTGTTTGTGAAGAGATACTTAACAAACCACCCAATTGCTGTCCAATTGCAACAAATATGGAGCTCTTCCAATAAGTTAAAGGGAGATTTCTTATGCGAACCCAACCTCCATAACACTTTAAAAATTCTGGTTTAGCATGAACATGATTTGACCAATGATCCAACTTTAGATGCAATCGTCCAATTAGCTTCCATTTACCAATTTTCAAACAAGGATCTAAGTCTTTCTTCACTTTAATCAAGGCCTTATCATCCATAAAAGGATTGATAAAGACTTGTGACTGCAAAAATTCTTCCAAAGACTCTTTAACCTCCCTCCACGAGTAGAGAGCAAAAAGTCTTGAAACCACAAGTAAGGAGTTCAGATTCAAATCCAGCACCTCAGACTCCTTTACCCAAAAAGACGAATAATTTGCTGGAGACATAATGTGAGAAACAAGTTGTCAAAGCGCATCAACAAAAGACCTTGCCCTTTTTTCTTCTAAAAAGGCACCTTCAGGGTTCTCCAAATCTTCAACTTCAACAGCCTTTGAATCCTTGAAGACAGCCATTGCATCTTTGGAACGAAAATGGGCATGAATATTATCTAACTCCAAAAGAAAATCTCTAACCATATCCCAAAAAACCAACCAACCTTTTTTATCAATTCCAACCGGGACAACCAACCAACCTTTTTTTATCGATTCCAACAGGGACATGAAGGTATTTTCTTCCTCCAGTAGATGGCCAAACTGCACATTCTAAGAAACAGCTCACTTGATTCCGAAATTTTGCAAGCCGAATCACTTCACAATCATTTTTTATTTCCTTTTGGAAGAAATCCTTCATGGGTCTCCATTAAACTAGCATCAAGCCATTGTAAAGAAGAAAAGGATATGAAAATCTTCCGCTTAAACTTTTTATCTTCCAAGAAGAAACCATTTTCCTCTGACCAAATACAATAATAAGCATCTCTAATGCAGCAACTCTTGATTTCCATCTTCTGATGATGAAATGAAACTCTTGACAATCTGAAAAAATATTTGGTAAAATGGATGAGGGTAAGGACGAAAAAGGCTGGAAGGAGGGATAAGAGTGAAGGTTAGTTGAAAGAAGGGGAAATGGAGGCCAGACGTATAGATTTTGGTCGGAGGAATGGAAGAATGTAGAAGAGAGGAGAGAGCATTTTTTGCGAGTCCTACCCCAAATTTAACTCAAGGACCTTTTAGAACTATTTTCCAAACCTCAGGAACTTTGAAAGAAAAAAGTCTTTGAAACCAAAGCCCAAAAAGAAACATAAAATCTCACCAAGGACCAAATGTCAGTATGTCATCGGGGTCCTACCCACACCTCTAGACACTATGTTGTTCCTCTCTCCCAACAGTTCCATAAAAATCACACCCTTACAAACCACATGTCCCGCTAAAAGGCAGATGGAAGAACCAGAACGAAGGCATACATTTTCATATTGTTGTCGAGCTATCACAATATCAAACTCCTAAAAGAAGCAATTCCACAGAGACCTCACAAACTAATCGCTCCCAAAAATGTCATCCACGTCTTTCTCCACCTTCAGACAGGGAATACAACAAAAAAAGGCCCATTAACAAGGGCATATTCCTCGAAAGCCTATCAAAAGCATTTACACGGCCAAGTAAAAAACTAGCCGTGCCAAGAACTTGACTTTTTAATCCTCCGCGACACATCAAAGACCAACTCACTAGCAAGAGAATTATCTAACAATCACCTAAAGAAGGATTTACATGAGAAACCCTTTAAAGGATTAGGACCGCAACCACAAGCATCCCTTTTCCCAAGCCTAAAAATAACCTCCTCAAGCAAAGACAAAAGAGAGGCAATCTCTGTCGTTTCCCTATCGGACAATGAACTACGAAAACCAAAGGAGAAAGATTCATAGATGCCTGACAAGTCAAGAATTCAGAGACCACATGACTTCTAAGGGAAAATAAATGGTATAAATGCAAAGCAAAGAGGTCTATCACCCCCCACCCATTGATCTTCCTAGAAATACATTTTTGTGTCTCCTCCCACGACATAACAAACAAGATGGAAGAAGCAAGGGAGCTCAAAAGAAATATCTTCCTAGAGATTCCCAATGTGTGCCTCTAACCCCTTTTGACAACAATTCGAAGGGATGGGCGCCAATCTTGCTTGCAATAATCCTATGCCACAAAGATTCAAGCTCAAGGGTGAAACGCCGCAACTACTTAGCCAAAAGGGATTTGTTGTGTAACCTTAAATTCCCAATTTCTAGCCCTCCCTGATTGAATAAATAGTGTATTTTCATTCAACTCAAATACTTCTCTGTCTCATTCTCATCTGGATTTTTCTCATTCCAGAGTCCCAAACATTATTAGTAGAATGTCCTCAATGAGTAGGTCTACACAACGTATGGAAAGAAACCCCACACCCCGAAAGTCAAATTCTACTTCATAGATTGCATCGACCTATCAAGAAGCCTCCAACACTTCATTCACACAATGGTTATCAAGCAGGCATCAAAATCATAAGAAAATCATGCATGGATCAAAATTTTGATAGATTTAAATACAGAACAATCTATATTTATACCATATATAAAATGTATATCAATACTATATATATAAGTGGCCAAGAGGGAAAATCCTTAAGGTTCCTTTCCTTCCACTTTATAAAATATGCATATTTCACCATGAACATTGTCGATAACTTTTAACAATTTCTTCATTCTTTCTATAGACGTGTCCTAATTTGTGTTTTTCAAATGAGAATAAAGACATAGAAGGAGATTGTGAGAATACCAGTAGAAAATGAGTAAAAACACGCTAGAAGGGAGGCTACGGCTGCACGAGGGGAAGAAAGACGACAGAAGCAACAGCTATGAACGACAGCGAGGCGGCGGCGACACTGAGCCGCTGGAGCTGAGGAGGAGACGGCGTGAAGAAGGTTGTAGACTACACGAGATTGAGAGGAAGATGAAAAGAGTTGGGATTTGGTGTGTGGCTACCGATTGGAGAGTGAAAAACACGAGAAGAAAAGGAATAGCAAAAACACCTTAACTGCCTTAACTGCCTGGTGGCGTGCCTGTGCAGTAACAATGGAAGAATGAGATAAAGCAGAAAGTGGGGAAAGAGACGGATACAATGGGGATGAGAAAAGGGAAGTGGTTAGAAATAACAATTTTTTTTTTTTTAATCTCCGTCTATCTCGGTCGATGTCAGCCATTTAGTTAAAAAAACAAAAAACAAAAAAAAAAAAAAAAAAAATCATTAGGACTTCTATTTTGTTTTTTTAACCTATTTTTTTAAAACAAGTTTTTTTTTTACCCTTTGATGACAAAAATGATTAAGCATGGTTGTATAATTACTCTTATGTCCCTTACAACCAACCTACCAAATTAATTCACATTCTCCACCTAAAATTAATTTAACCAAAAAATTTTCTCACAACAAATTCTCCACCAAATTTGATTTCTTTACAACCCCACAAAAAGTTCTTTTTATCAAATTGTTTCTAGAACGAAATTCGTCAGTCCAAAACTTGTATTTCACTAAGCTATAATTTTGTGTACTCCATCGTAAGAAGGTATGTATTTCACTTTTGTATGTATTCTCAATAGTTCACTAATTACTAGGAAAATTGACAATGTCCTGCATTTGATATTTATTTATAAATTTTTGGAGGTTGATTTTTGGAGTTTGATTTATGGTTGCTTTGTTGATGGTATATATATATATATATATATATATATTAATAATGCCCTACATTTGATATTTATTTAAAAAAATATTAAAAAATATTATTTTTTTAAACCCGGTCGGGCTTCACCGGGTAGGAAGCAAATGAGTTCAAATTACCCGGTCGAGCTTCATCGAAAATGAATAAATATTGGAATAATTTTGATACCCGGTCGGGCTTCACCGGGTATTCATCGAGTAGGAAACAAATGAGTTCAAATTACCTGGTCGGGCTTCACCGAGAGCAAAATAAATGTTGGAATAAGTTTGATTTCCGGTTGTGCTTCACCGGGTTACCCAATCGGGCTTCACCAGGTCATCCTCGAGTCCAAGCCCGATAGAGTCAATCTTAACCCGGCCGGGCGCACACAAAAAAACATGATTCTATTTTTTGGCCCGGTGGTGGATCTGGCCGGTGGACCACCAGGCCAAAAAACATAATCATGTTTGTTTGTTCTTTTTTTGTTTTTGTTTTGTTTTATTTTTATTTAATTGCATTATATTAATACATTTTTTATATAAAATGTAGGAAAATGCCTCGTGTTTGGATTTGTTTCAGTGGTGTTTGGAATGAAAGGGAAAAGGATTACGATGGAGGAAAGTTGCGGGGGTTTGACATTGAGTTGGGCACGACCTATAATGAATTCCTAATCGAAGTTTATAGGATAAGGGGTATAATGTCAGATGAGTATAATCTTGTTATAAGATGTATACTTCAATTGAGATCCAAAGCCCTTGCATTTGTAATTCAGAATGATGAAGATCTACACACATTCCTTACATGGGAAGAGGTCTCAGCAATACCTCTTTACGTATCCATGCTTCCAAAGTGTTTAACAAACCAAGGATTTCATCCAAAAAATTCATATGTCCGACAAACTGAAGAAATTCCTTCAACATCTAGGCCAATACAGTGGAAGATGGAGTTGGATAGTCAAATTTTCCCCACATATTTTAACCCATCACTTACTTCGTCGCCTAGTAATTTGGCGACTCATAATTTAGGGGATGGTGTAGACCAAGGTCAATATTTCAATGATTGGTCTTAGAGGGAGAAGGACGATGGAGAGGAACCCAAGATTAATACCCACTATACATTTCATGCAGAAGAACGAACGATCGAAGACTACGGAGGCTCCTCACATGCAACAGGTCGTGACTTATCACATCCTTTTAGTAGCACAATCACCATGCCAGGTTAGTCTTATTCTTCTGAAGATGTGCAAGTTGGTGACATATTTATATCTAAGAATGATTTAAAGATGCGGTTATCTATGTTAGTAATTAGAGGTAACTTTCAGTTTAGGGTGAAGAAGTCGACCACAACATTATACAAAGTTATATGCTTAGTTGAATAGTGCAAATGGAGACTTCGAGCCATTAAATTGAAAAATTGTGAAATATTTAAGATATCTAAGTATGGCAATATCCACACATATAGAAATGAAATATTGACTAACGATCATAGACAAGCTTCTAGTTGGGTTCTCGGTCATTTAATTTCGTCGAAGTTTGAAGATGTTAGTCATTCATATAGACCGAAGGACATTGTGAAGGATATAAAACAAGAGTATGGTGTGAGTTTAAGTTATGACAAGGTATGGAGGGTAAGGGAAGAAGCGTTAGTGCTTGTTTGGGGGTCACCAAAAGAATCGTATAAGAAGTTATCTAAATTTGGTGAAGCCTTACAAATTGAAAATTCTGGTTCAGCATTTAAATATGATCTATAGGAAGATAAATATTTCAAGCACGTCTTTATGACTCTTAGTGCTTCCATTAGAGGGTTTCTAAACTGCATTCGCCCTATTTTAATTGTAGGTGGAACACATTTAAGGGGTAAATATAGTGGTAAACTCCTGCTTGCGACTGGGGTCGATGGAAATAATCAAATATACCCAGTCACATTCGGTATATCTAGTGGAGAAACTGATGAATCTTGGGTGTGGTTCCTTCAGCAATTAATATGTGCAATTGGACAAGTTCATGATGTAGTTATCGTATCAGATAGACACCCTAGCATAAAAAAGGTAATTATCACGGTCTTCCTAGAAGCATTTCATGGTATCTGAATCCATCACTTGAAAGCTAATTTATTAGTTAATTTTAAGAATAAAGATATTTTGGATATTTTCGACAAAGCACCAAGGCAAGTCGTGAGTTTTTGTTCAAGTACCATTAGAGTCAATTTGCAAGGTATCCAGGTGCATGTAAATACCTAGAAGATATTGGTCTTGAACGGTGGGCTAGGGTGTACTAATGTAATAAAAGATACAATCAAATGACAACAAATCTCGCTGAGTGCATAAATGGAGTGTTAAAAGATGCACGACAGTTACCAATCACAGTACGTCAAGACTGCCGAACTATGCGATGACAATAATTTATGATGCAGCAGACAAAGCGAGCAGACATGAAGTTCAGCCAATTGACCAACATGAGTTCGAGGTGACAGATGGAGGTTTGGAAGGCCGTGTCAATATTCACGCAAGAACATGCACTTATCGCAAGTTTGATTATTATGAAATCCCTTGTTCACACGCCATTGCTGCATGCAGGGTTCGGAATATTGATCCTACCTCTCTTTGTTCTCGGGTATACTCTATTGATGCAATGTTGGCTGTGTATGCTGAACCTATACGACCACTTGGACACTTTTTGGAGTGGAAACAATCATCAACCTTCATCGATGTTGAAACATTGCCTCCAAAAAGAGTTCCAAGATTAGGTCGCCCACGAACAACAAGATTTCCTTCTACAGGTGAATTTTGTCGAGTCCACAGGTGTTTTAGATGTGGGCAACAGGGTCACAACAAAACGACATGCAATCAACCTTTTAATACTACCGAGTGAAGTATGGATTTTTTTTTGGATGATATTTTTGTGAATTTGGATGAGTTTTTTGTGAATTTGGTATATATTTGTTGTTTTTTTTGCATGCGCCTGACCGGGAATTGGTATATATTTGTAGTTTTTTTTATGTGCCCAACCGAGAATTGGCGCCAATTTGCATGTACCCGATCGGAAATTGGTATATATTTGTAGTTCTTTGCATGCGCCCGATTAGGAATTGGTATATATTTGTAGTTTTTTGCATGCGACCGACTGGGAATTGGCGCCAATTTGCATGCACCTGGCCGGGAATTGGTATATATTTGTAGTTTTTTTCATGCGCCCAGCCAGGAATTGGCGCCAATTTTCATGCACCCAACCGGGAATTGGTATATATTTGTAGTTCTTTGCATGCCTCTGGCTGGAAATTGGCGCTAATTTGCATGCACCCTCCGAGAATTGGTATACTTTGATGAATTTTAATTATAAATTTTAACTAGCAAACCACTCCTAACTATAAATTTTAAGTATAAATTTTCATTCATCACTTCAACCATTAATTAAAAAAAGTTTACAAAGTTCTAGAACAACGCTCTATTTGTTCAGATTTGAATGCATATTGTCTACGAAAATATTACATTCTATCTTGTGTTAAGGTGTCCATTTTGGACCCTATTACATCATATTCGAAAAATTTACATGTAAACATACCATATTCACCACTCTCATGTTGTTGAGGTACGAAAGCATCTTGGCGTAGAGTCCAACGATCAATTAGAAGATTATGAGACTCCATGACCGCACCAACAATAAGTAGACTGGGAAAGTTTTCGCACACTGATCTCATTTCACGTTCCAAGCCTGCATCCGAATGTAATGCGATCAATGAATCAAACACGATTAATTCTCTGACCTGGAAGTTTGCACAAAGAAACACTTAGTGCATCCCATAGAGGTTGAAAGGCATGTAAACAACATCGACGTTGCTCCAAGCTACATCGTAGTCAGTGTGTTTACCATGAACGTACTTTAATACGTTTATCGCCTTTCTCCAATCGATAGAATGACGATCACATCTTAGGAAGTTCTAAAGCAACGAGAAAATCAGAAGACAATGAGTGCATGCATCTATGGCCTAATATATAGTGTAACTACAATGTCAGATAACGTACCGTAACTACAATGTCAACTATAGCAAATTTTTGACGACACAAGCCTGGTTGTGCTTGCATTTTCGTTTTTATGAACATAAATAATGTGTCTATTACCTGCACGATAAGAGTGTTTAATTAAATAGGGACACATATACATACACGAGAATCTATATTAAAGGTTATATACCTCGTCATTCATTCATTGGGACGGTATTAACAGACTATTAAACCATTTTTTATCCATTTGAGCATATGCATTCCTCCGAATCATCGCAGGAGGGTCTACGTTATCCATCCACTTTTGAAATTTAATGTTAAGATCTTCAGGTATGTCAACGAGGGGATCGTACTTCTGATGCATTTTTTGCCTCTTCCCGTACTTACTTGTGTCCTTCCACAGTGTAGTTAATTTCCAAGAAATTTTCCTCATTCGGCCACCACGACCTTCTATTACATTTACATTTTTCATGTCTTGTGAACTTATATTGACAACCTACATAATAAAATTTGTAGTGAACTTATAAGAAAAGTGTTGTTCGATCAACCTACACAATGATGGCTACACTTCTATGTCAATTATAGAGTTATTCAATCAAATAGATAATAAAATTTCAATTATTATTCATAATTACAACAATAGGAGGACAAAGACGATAAAAACAAACTAAATAGGAAAACCAATTATTATTCCAAATTTCATACTAAATAGGAAGACATAGACGATAAGAACATACAACAAGGATCATGACGATATATCCTAACTTCTGAATGACAATATTACATTAATAGTTTTGGTCGTTAACTTCTCAACAAGGTCATACCTCGTCCTTCCATCCATCAATGGTGGACCCTTCAACTACAACATCGTCACTTGGAACGGCCACAGGTACAATATCACCACCTACAACACCTACAGCTCCAGGAGAATGACCATCCCTATCACCATCGTTGCCCACAGCATGATCACTCGTACCTCCATGGTCCCCACCTCTAGTGTAGTCATTTTCCCTGCATGCATAGTTATTAGACACATTTTCCTTGCATGCTTAGTTATGAAGATAACATACAAGAGGCATTATAATGGTATATCCTTAATTTTGATAATCGTCGCAAGTACTTTTTAATGTTTTTTAGGTCACGTTCCAAACTTTCCACGCTACGATCAAGACATTTGACTAGCTTAATCAATTTGCGGTACTTCTTTCATTTCTTCTGGGACTTTCCGTCATGTCTTTGTTGATTATCACTATCATCAACCTCCTTAGTGTTCGAAGGTCCAACAACATCGCCATCATTTGTGGGTAGAGGTAGTTTTAGTTATGCTGGTGGTGCAGGTAGTGCAGGTGGTGCAAGTAGAGGGATGGGTGGCTCCATAACACAATTCATAAACTGAATCTCCTCCTCAGAAGGAACGAGTCCCAATGTAATCCTCACCTACAAAAAATTGTAATCATGAATAAATAAACTAGGAAGCTATAATCATCAAAATAATTCTAACTAAAAAACTTAAAAAGGAACATTCTGCATCTGACCCGAAGACTTCGTTTTTAATCACTTCATATGGAGGAGAATGTGAGTACGACCATCTCAAAATGCGTGGTATCGCATTGTCATTCAATCTGTTTGCAATGCGTCCAGATAATGATGAAATTGTTTCATATGCCCATACCTATATGAAATGTAAGTGTATATCAGTGGTGTACTTTTATGAATATTCATTAAATCAAACTAATTAAGTTACCTGAAAAGCATGGGGAAACCCGTAAAGAGTGTAAGTCTGTTGTTTTCCATCTGCATTGCCCTTATAAGCCCGTGCTTTATCTTTCAATCCTTGTTTGAATTGTTTAATTGTAATGGAAATTTTTTTTTTTTGCTCCAGTCCTCATTACAAAATCTATTCCAATCGTCTATGATCGCTAAATTTTCAAAAATCCATTTACTTTTTCCTCTCTCTACCCATCATAGCAAACTCAATAAAATAAAACAATACAATTTTCACTGCATCAAAATCGTTTTCAAACTTAAGACTTGGAGAAATAGAGTCCAACTCGTATGCCTTCATGCCCTCATTATCGTTTAGATATTTAGCTTTAAGTCTAACAAAAGAATTTTCTCCCTTCACATTTCTAGTTTGATGTTTTAATCTTGTGATAAGGTTAAACTCTACTTGGTTGAAGGATACTTATTCCTCATAAGATTAAAGCTAATAACATCTTTCCTAGGTTCCTCTACCTCCCAAAGAAAAATATAATGTAGTGGTCCATTGAAGATGATGTTTGTGTCAAGGAGATGACCAAAACATGTTTGTCTAAACATGGCTAATTGTGTCGGAGATAGTTTTCTCTTAATTTTAGGGATAGCCTTTCCTATATGAGAACAACATGAAAGGGCTGCAGGAAAATGGTCATTATGATGAACCTTCATATCTAGTTCCATTTTAACCTACATTTTTCATGAAATAGATAAATTATAAGACAACACATCATGATCATCAATGCATACTGAAAAAAACAAAAAATTATATATAAATATAAATAAATAAATGGTCCGACCCATACCCGACTGGGTACGACACCGGGTGAAAAACTAATATACCCCTACCCGGTACCCTCCCCTACCCAATCCCATACCCAGTCGGGCCGGGATCGGGCCAAATTCCAAAATATGAGCTTCATCGGTGCTCCCTCATGCTACCCGGTCCCTTCCTCCTACCCAGTCCCATATCCGACAGGGCCGGGACCAGGCCAAATTCCATAAACTAGGCTTACCCGGCCCGTCCCCATACTACCCGATCCCCTCCCCCTACCCGGTCAAATACCCAGCCAGGTCGAGACCGGGCCAAATTCCATAAACTTGGCTTACACAGCCCACTCCCATGCTACCCGGTCCCATACCCGACTGGGCTGAGACTGGGCCAAATTCCAAAAACCTCGCTTACACGACCCGCCCCCATGCTACCCGGTCCAATACTCGCTAGGCCGGAACCGGGCCAAATTCCATACGTAAACATAGTTCTTGGCCCGGTCACATACCCGATTCAAGTCGTTTGAAGCCCGGTCGGGCGCCACCTACACCTACCCGGTTTTGCCCCCTTCCCCCTCGTCCTTTCCTTTCCTTACCACCCATATCCGGTTGAAATACACATACGGCCCGACCGGTCTACCACTAGGTGCAATCTTCCTCAAATCTACCCCAAATCTTCCTCAAATTTCTCCGCCCAGTCACAATGGTATGAAGCCTGACCGGGTAAGACCGATTTTCAGAAACTCATTTTTAGGCTCAAACTTATTTAGAAAACGCCGAACATGATGTTTTTAGGGAAAAAAATAACATTCAACATAGATCTAACATAGATTTCAAATATTCACACAAGAACATCTAACATAAACTAACACATTGAGTGAAAAAAAAAATGAAAATCCATACCTTAGTTGAAAATCCCAAATGATCTTCAATGAAAAGGAGAATGACAAGGAAATGTAGAATGGGAAGAGTGAAATGGAAGGAGATTGAGGACTTTTGAAATGGAGAAAAGTGATCGAAAAAGAAAAAGAAAAGTGAGAACTTGGAGGGTTTGAGTGAGTTTTGAAATGTGAAGGATATTAGGGTAATTTTCATTAATTTTCAAAATTGTGGGGTCAAAGAAACAAACTTTTTAAAAAGGGTCCAAAACTCAAAACCAAAACTTGAAAAGGGTTATTTTTGTCAATTACCCAAAAAAAAATTAATTTTTTTTTTTCAAACTATCAATTCATTTGAAAAGAACTAGAGTTGGTATACAATTTGGAAAAACTACACAATATATTATGTAGATCTCAGTATTTATTCCGGAAAAATAAGGGAATTTGTAATGGGTGGCGAATCCAAAATGTATAATTAGGAGCATACCTTCAATATATGAAAAATTGTAGATATGGCAAAATTCTTAAATTTAAATTTTCGTTTATTCCGTATTCTAATTTTTCCCTTTTAATAAACTCATGTCTTTTGGTATATCAGTCAACTAATATACCACATCTAATTACTCACTTTCATTTTTGTGTTTACTACCTTTTTTTTTATTCCTCTTGTAGTTTTTTTTTCTTGTTAAAAATATATAATAGGCCGAGAAGATCCAACCTTAAGCTTAGAGAAGATCCAACCTTAAGCTCACTAACACTTATACTCATTTTGACAATTTGGACATATTTAGAACAACTAGAGAAAAAAGCATTTTTTAAAAAAAAAAATGAAACACTTAAGTAACTAGTCATTTTCAACTGTGTATCAATAGTATATCAAGTGTATTAGCGGTATACTAGTAGTGTATCGAGTGTATATCAGTAGTTTATCAAGTGTATCAGATGTATCACATGGGTTGAGCTTTTTTTTTTTTTTACTATTTTTACTATTTTTGCAATAATTTGAGCTATGGGCCTAATTTTTTAAAGTATTTTGCCAAATCTGCAAGAAGCTCATAAAATAATACCGATATTCTATATATTTGGGTTTTCTCACTAAAATCTATATTAACATTGAGATTCTATATATTTCTCAATTCTTACCTATTTTTTTTTAAGCAAAATTTCATCTTCCAAAATTTAAAAATGGCAATGCAATCATCTAAAATCCCTTTGGAAAATAAAAATCCATTTTGATAATTGGTAAATCCATTTGAAAATGTTTGGAAATTTTGGTAAATCCATTTGCAAATTAAAAAATTTAGATAAGTGGAAAAGAAATTGGTTGAAAGATTTGAAAAATTACTCAAAATTTAATATAAGATTTGATAAAGATAACAGAAAATTTGGAAAGATATAAGACGATATAAAATTTGGAAAGATAAAATAATATTTTGAAGAAATTAGTAGAATCTTGGTTAATATTGAATGAGATTTATCACACCTCGCCCCAGATTACCTTACATGAACCTATGATGGGTTGTGACGACAGTAGACTCCGAATGTGCAATGGAGCCTAGCGTCAAACTTCTTATTGAACTTGAAACTTAACTTGAATTAAAATCCAATACCCACAGAATTCAACAATCACTAAAACTTCATGCTTGGCTACATATCCCAACAATTGATGAGTCGAGTAGCAACTTCTTATCAGCTAATTTCCATTGAAACTCAAGAGCAACTTGGTGGTGGTGGGGGGTGGGGGAAGGAATAAAAAAAACAGAATGAACTAAAAAGCCTAGTGATTGGTCTACTTATATGAAAATAATTTGGGAAATTCATCATTATTTTAAATAGAAATTTAAGTTCCGAAAATAGATTTAAAACATGAGCAGTTCAAAATCTTGTAAGAGTTATTACATGTAGAATATCATAAACATATTATTGTAAATGTAAATATAAACTATAAATCGATGTAAAACATGAATAATTCAAAATCTTAAGAAAATTATCACATAAACAAAATCACGAGCATTTTCTTGCAAACATGAACACGAACTTGTAACAACCTTCACTGAACCTGTACCGGAGCGTGGTTATACTATATACGGAGGAACTCAACGTATATAGTAGAGAAACATGGTGATACTATACACCGAGCAAACTCAAGATGCATAGTAAAGCAAACATGGTCATACTATACACCGAGAATCTCAAGATGTATAGCAGAACAAACATGGTCATACTACTTCCCCTTATAGAATCTCAAGGTAAATAGCAGAGTGTTAAGAGTACTTCCTAACAAGAATAAGTTCTGAATATATTGAAATATAACTATGAAGAAATACAAAATAAACCCAAGTATAAGGCACTCGGAACCTCCCTCTTGAGTGTCCTCACCTATGCCCTAGATTACTCCACAGACTCACTTCCCCTTCACTCACATATACTCTCCCTTTGTTTATAACAAGTAGTAACTACCCTTATACAATAACTACCTGTAATTACCTATCTATCTAATTACCTTTATACCTTTCAACTAACACTGACTAACACCATACTAAATATTAGTATCCAATATTACCCCATCCTTCAAAGACACCTTATCCTCAAGATGTACTTCCATAATCACAAAAATGGGCAACTTTTTTATTTAACAAAACAAAACCCCAACAGTCTGTTCTTCAATCTTGGACAAGGAATTCTTCCCTTCAGCTTTGGAAAGCTCTTGGTTCCAATTGGTTCTCTTGACTTCAGCCCATAATCTAGAATCATCTTTCTTCGACCCATAAAGCAACCCAAAAACATAAGCTGCCTTCTTCCTCATCTTTTAACATGTGTTGAGCCCCACATTTGGAAGAAAATTGTTCCACTTGAGCAACAAAAAAATCTGCCCTAAATGACTTGAAAAGCAAAACAAGAATTAGGCTTTTTTTTTACAAAATATCAGCCCATAAATCGAACTAAAACTAATGCTGCCTCTTTTACAATCATTTTTCATGGAATTAAATCCAAAGAACAATGTAATTCTCGAGATCTCAAATTCTAACCAATCAAAACCATTAAAAAAGATATAATTTTTATAAATATATCAAAAGAATAATTATATCAATAATTCAAAAATTAAAGGTTATCAACTATGCAACATTTCCTTTCTTAGATTCAAACAAGTCATATTAGTTGCTCCAATTTGACTTAATTCTTTATTTAAAGTCCAAGCAACAATTGCTTTTTGAAACGTACCTACAAAGAAAGCTCAACCAAAAGCTTTTGATACCCATTTATTGAGTCCTTCATTGTTAGTAAGGATTTTGGAACTCATTTCGAATTAGTTCTAATATTACAAGCATTTACTTTTGGCAAATAACAAGTTTGATATTTATGACCAATTTTGCCACATGAATAACGACATTCAACATTAGGCAAGGATTTTTTTTTTCACAAATTGATTTTGCACCTTATTTCTATTCAAGTAATTTTTGTTAGGAGTATTTTCTAATTTAAAACAATTTGGTCTAATATGATCTCTAACTCTACAAAAATGATAAGTAGGCACAAACTTTCATGGTCATTCACAAAATTCACATTATGAGCACATATTGATTTTCCATGAATATGTTTAATTTTCTCTTGTTTTGGCACAAATATGGTTTTAACAAATTTAGGCACATTAGACAAGGCCTCTTGAGATAAACAAAGGATGCTTTTAACAAAAGTAGTACTCTTACAAGTACACAAACAATAAATTTTAAAAACAAATATCGCAATTAATTTCATGTAATTGTAAAATTAAAGTAGTATAGGGATAGAGAAATTAATGCTAGGAATTTTTATAGTGGTTTGGTCAAACTTGGCCTACATCCACTTCCCAAGCTCCTCTTGGGTATGTCACTACAAACTTAATTCTTTCCACGATTTATAATCGAACCGCTACAACGTTCCTTTTATAGGTGCAAGAACAAACCGTTACGACTCTTTTTTCGGGATAAAGAGCAACCCTTACAACAATTTGAAAAAATAAAGAGTACACTTGACAAACTCTCTACAGGAATGGATTTAAAAATTTTAGCTCATAATTATTCAATCCTCACGACATAAAATAACTCTATGAAGAAGAAGATTAAAAGAAGAAAATTGAAGCTTAGAGATAAAATAACAATGTTGGCTTTGAGTTATGGAGGATTGAAAATATAGTGTAAAATTGTTGTTGAAATTTGGGGAAAAGATGGGTTAGAGGGAAAAAATGTTGGAAACCACCTTTAATTTTGGCCACTTTATCTTGGAAAAGAAAAATCAATTGTGAAGATTTTGAACTTAACTAGTCGTTAGACACAAACAAAAAATAATATAATAATATATATTTTTTAAATCATTTCTTTTAAATTTGGGGAAAAGATGGGTTTAAGTCATGTGTCAAAAACTAGCCGTTAGATACAAACATAAAATAATATTAAATTTATTTTCTTAAATCTCAAAAGCTCACCATGTGTCCTTTCTCTCATGTTCTAAGTGGTACCTTTCAATTGGTCTATTTTGATGAGAAAAATTCTATTACGTTCAACTCGAGATTTTTTCGTTAAGCTTCGGCTATATTTTTTTCATTTGAGCTCCGATTTGAGTGATTCAAATTGCATTGAAATCTTTATTCTTAGATCTACGTAATAGACTATTCAAAATACTAAAATTGTTGGTGAATAAATTCATGTTTGTTATCATCAAAATATTAATTAATTAATTAATTTGAGATCAAGGGTCAAAAAGCCAACACCTCTCGCGTCTCTTCTTGGCTTCTTCTCCCTCACTTCGTTTCTTTTGTTTTCTATATCTACATTCTCCTCGCTCTCGATCTTCAACTTTTTTCCTACTGTTCTTGTTCTTTTTTCTCTTTCTCATCCCCCTTCTCCTTCTCCTTCTCCTCATTCTTTCTCCTCATCCTCTCTGTTGAATCAAAGATGAAAGTTGGAGTGTGAATGAGAGCGAGAGGAAGAAGCAAGAACGGGAATCTAAATGAAGAAAAAATTGCACATTTGATCAGGCAAAAAGATCTAAGAAGTGAGAGGAAGGAGTGAGAAGCGAGATGAAGGAACGAGACTTCATGATAAGGTTAGGCTCTCGCGTGTGTTTTGTGATCAAATGGGTACTTTCATACGTGGTAGATGTCAACCAAAAGTCATTTTTTATTATTTTTTAAAATTGCGCCAAATTTTAGTTGCGCAAAGGGACAATCTGTACAAAATTTCCAATATGGTTAATTTTCCCTTTTTTAATGCTTTTTATTTACTTGAATTCTATTAGAATTTATCGGATTCTAAACAAATCATTTAAAATCTAAAATTAACTTTCCAAAATTATAAAGACAAAATAGTAAAGAGATGCTTTCTTTTCCTTTGTCGTGGGCATCCGAATAGTAAAACTTAATTTAAGTTATTTGAAATCATTTTGGTTTTGATTGGATATAGAAATTTGAAATCATTTTCTTTTTAAAATTTATAGAAATTGAAATCATTTTGTACAAATTTTGTGAGCAAACAAAGCTTCAAGTTATTCTCTTAGAATTAATTAATTCTATATACTGCCCACTTTTTTGTTTTGTTTTTTCTATTTACATCTGCGCAGGGAAACCACTAAATCTTTTTACTTAGGACTGTTTGTCCGAGTGGGTAATTATTGTTGGAATTTGTGCCATAAAGTTCCATTGTTAATTATTTAATGTAGTATTAATTATTAAATATGCAATGATGAATGATCTAATACATTAAAAATCCAAGATTATTTCATAAGACTTGAACAATATGTAATTAACATACAAATAAATCATGTTCAAGTAATAACATAAAGGGTTCATAGTATATGAATAAAGTTGGGTGTCTTATCTTAGTAACATTATATATACGACTCACTTTGTAATTGTTATAAATGATGTGATCCAAATTGTTTATGTGAAGACATGTGATTGGGAGTATTTTGTACGAAGAGTTTGTATAAGACTAGACCTGAAATAATTAATCTCTTTTTGGAACTCCGTCAATTAAATAGATTAATATTTCATAGGATGATCATATGTAACTTGATCTGAACTTTGAGTGAATTATGAAACCCTGTCTATTAGGATTGGTTCTTGATTTGCATGGGTGAGAATGACCCAAGTCGCTAACCCAATAAGTCTACAATTTTGGAGACTTGACCGAATAAGGGGCTAGGAACGTAACTTCACAAGATGAAATTCATTCCTTCCTATTTATGGTAAGTAGATGAGAAGTTCCCTAAAGTTTTAACTTGAGACTTGAACAATGGGACTTCACTCTCTCACTGGTCCGAGAGGGAATTGATTTACGGTTGGACCATAAACAAACTGTTCACTAGAGAATTAGTGGTACTTAAGGATTAAGAGGTAATTATAGAGGTAAATCAGACAATTGACCCAGCTATAATTACGAACAACCCGTGAAGGATCAACATATGTGTAATAGTTATATCCATGGACGCAACATGTTCTACAGTGCATAAGAATGCAACTATGGATCTATAGTGGTTGGCCCCATAGTTAATGAATGTTGATTAATTTCATTAAAGAGTTAATTAATTAAATCTCAGACCATTAGAGGTTATAATTTGTATGTTCATTAGGCCCCCTTGCTAGCTCACAACGGATTAACAAGGACCAATGTGTTGAAAAAATAATTTGAAGTGTTCAAATTAATTTAGGGAATAATATGTTGATTGATACAATTAATATAATGCATATAGATACATTTTAATGTATAGTTAATTATGAATTAAACTATGTAATATGGGAGATGTAATGTATTTGAATGTGATTCAAATAACAAATTAATATGAATAAGATTCATATTAAAGCTATAGGTTAACAAATTAATATGAATAAGATTCATATTAAAAACTTTAGATTATGAGAAAAAAAATATTTGAATATGATTTAAAGATTATTTATTTGATTAAATATGAGATATTTAATTAGATTAGTTCATTAATTTTATTAAATTAAATTGGTTTAGATTTAATTAAAATAACTCTCTTGAGGGAGTGGTAGAGAGAGAATAAGTGGAAAGTTATCCACCTCATGTAAAAGGTAGAGAGTTTAGTTCTTCTCTACAAGTTTTGAATTTTACTCTCTTCTCTAAAAAAAATTCATAATATAGAATAGAATTATCTGAGAAAAAAATTCATTCTCTTAAAAAATCCCTTGATCTCTCAAAAGAGGCTTCTACAAGTCGGTCTTTGTCAGAGTCATAGCAAGGAAGGCTCTATGGAGGCGTCTCTAGTGTTGAAGGAGATCAACAACCATGGAGAATAAGGTTGGAGAAGATATGAAGATAGTCTTCAAAGGTATGTTTCTCAAAACCTCTAATTTTATGCTTAACCTGTATTATACAATATGTGAGATGTTCTCGCTTCCGCTATGAGATTCAAATGGTCATTTTTTATAGGGACAATGACCCTCCAACTACCTCTACAATGATATGATATTGTCCACTTTGGGTATAAACTGTCATGGTTTTACTTTTGGTTTCACCCCAAAATGCCTCATACCAATGGAGATAGCCATCCTCCCTTATAAATCGATGATCATCCTCTTATTTAACTAATGTGGGATTTTGGTCGCATTTTGAACAAGTTTCACATTTGCTGTGTGAATGCCTAATAGTATTACAGTAGTGCTTGATGCCTAAGAATTTGTGGAGCAAATTTTGGTTTTCAGGGTGGATTATGGATGCTACATTCACGTATGATAGGATGGTGGCTTGATTGAAGACAACTTGTCCAGATTTTCTTAAAAGTTAAAGTTACCTTTTGTCCATGCCCAACTTGAGAAAATTCTTGACTTAGCTAAATTTCTTGAGATTAATATGAATTACACTACAAATATGGAAGATATTGACCCCCACTTTTGTTCATCCACTATAAATTGGCTAAAGATAATTAGAATTTCCCTGTCATCGTGTCTGATTTTATGCTGTTTGAAAATTTTTGTGGTTGGTTTCTTAAAATGCTCTTATACTGGTCATCTTTGGGTAAAACTAGAGTGCTTAAGAAATATTTCTTGTGCTCTTTTGGGCCATTTTAATTGAAGGAAACAATGTGATTTTAATAATAAATAGAGGATCTCTTATAGTTTTAGTGATCTTGTCAGTACACGGCCTCTAGTTGAAGTGCTTTACAGAAGGTGTTTTTGTGAATGTGAATAGATAAAAAAATAAAGAATACTAAGTTTACGTGGAAAACCCTAGAACATGGAGAAAAAACCACGATAGAAAGTCTCTTTTTATTATTTTAACCTAAAACGAAAGTTACAAGAGAAGCCATATTTATAGGCTCTAGCAAGCCCTAATACAAAAAAGGAAATAAACCTAAAAGTAAAATACTAAAATACCCTCGGGGTTATAAACTATCAACAAAGCCTCTTATTTCTAACACTCCCCCTCAAATTGGGGCATAGATATTAATCAGACCCAACTTGCTAACACATGAGTCAAAACTCTGCCTGAGTAACCCTTTGGTGAGAACATCAACAGCTTGTTGACTAGATGGAATATACAGAATACAAATATTGTCATTGTCTAGTTTCTCTTTTGTAAAGTGTATATCAATCTGCACATGTTTCGTTCTATCATGTTGTACAGGATTATTGGCTATGCTTATAGTCGCTTTATTATCACAATAGAGCTTCATAGGTAAAACACTGTCTTGGTGAAGATTAGACAGAACTTTCTTCAACTAGATTTCTTCACAAATTCCCAAACTCATAGCTTTGTATTCAACTCAACATTGCTTCTAGCAACAATACTTTGCTTCTTACTTCTCCAAGTAACTAGGTTACGCCACACAAAAGTACAGTATCCAGAGGTAGACTTTCTATCAATAACTTCGGTATAAGCCTCAATGCATTTCTTGTCAATTTTCTTAAACATCAGACCTTTACCCGGAGAGCTTTTCAAATATCTCAGAATTCGATTCACAACTTCCATATGTTCTTCGTAGGGTGCCTGCATAAACTAACTAACAACACTTATAACAAAGGAAATATCTGATCTAGTGTGAGATAAGTAAATCATCTTTCTCACTAGACGCTAATACCTCTCTTTATCAACAGGAACTTTGTCAACAGAATCTCTCAGTTTCGCATTGAATTCAATAAGAGTGTCAGCAAGTCTACATCCAGTCATACCTATTTCTTTTCACAGATCAAAAGTGTATTTATGTTATGAAGCAGAAATCCCTTCTCTTGATCTTACCACCTCAATTTCAAGGAAATACTTTAGATTACCTAGATCTTTGATCTCAAACTCGTCAGCCATTTTCTTTTTTAGTCTGGCGATCTCACCAGTATCATCTCATGACAAGACAATATCATCTACATACACAATTAAAACAGTAATTATCCCAGATACTGACTTTTTTTTTTGTAAACAACATGTGATCAGAGTATCCCTGAGTGAAACCTTGGGACTTAAAAAAGGTAGTAAACCTGTCGAACCACACTCTCGGGGATTGTTTCAAACCATACAAAACTTTCTGAGTTTACAAACCTGATGATCAAACTGAGCTTCAAACCTTGAGGGAGGGCTCATATAAACCTATTCTTCTAATTCTCCGTTCAAAAATATATTTTTTACATCAAGTTGATGGAGAGGCCAGTATTTATTAATTTCAATAGAAAGAAGAACTCAGACCGTGTTTAACTTCGCTAACAGGGGAGAAAGTCACGGAATAATCTATTCCATAAGTTTGAGTAAACCCTTTTGCTACAAGTCTGGCCTTGTACCTGTCTAAAGTTTCATCTAATTTATACTTCAATGCGAACATCCACTTGCACCCAACTGTTTTATTCCTTTTAAGAAGAGTTATAAGGTCCTGAAGGAAATCAAACACGAGGATTTTCATGAGCAGCAGAAGGGATCGTTCCAAATTTCATTCGAATTGAACACAAAACAATTACAGTCTGAACGGAAACTAACAGGTCATGCAAATACAGAAATTACAGCATGCTAAATGATGATACAAGGGATAGAGGATGCATACCTTTGAAGAACCATTCTTTAAGAATCCCTCGATCAATCTTCAATAAGTTCAACATAGCCCTTAAACGCAACGAACAGAACACAACATGAACACAACGAACATAGCCTCCACGAAATCAATCAAGTCCCACTCGGTTCACGAACTGAGTAAAGACAACACCACAATGGTTACCTTGGTATTCTCAGTGTAAGAATCCAGAAGTTGTGGGATCTGTATGATCTTGGCTTAAGGAAGAGACTAGAGGTCTACAATCGAGTAGACGATCGAGCAAGTGAGAGATAAGATGTTGTCTATCGTATAGCGATGTACTCGATCGTTTAGTAAATGGCAGCCTATCGTATAGACTTAGCCACTTGATCGTGTAGCTACGATCAACTGAATGACTATCGTATAATCAAAGGTGCATGATCGAGTCTCTGCCAACCCTATCGCTTAGTGAAACTCTTTCACCTGATAGCTTATTCGTGAGTACTTTGTGAATGAGGTAACTGCTAATTTTAGGAAAATAATTTTCCTTTTTATCTCACGGTTACCATAAAACCACCAATAACCTTCCACTCAATTGGTTACTAAAGAAAAATAAATTAATAATCATATAATTCATATATTATAAATAAATATGATAACCAACTTATCATATTATATTTATAACCTATAGTTATAATATTTCATCTCATGAAACATACAAATCATAGTTCTTTTTCTATTTTATGGTACTTAATGTAAATCATACGTACATTAATTCCTCCACTTGATGTATCTCATACATCACATCAATTATATCATATATAATTGAAGTTCCTCTTGTTAATTTGAACACTTCAAATCAACCCCAAAATGATTCTCAACTTGAATCCATTGAGCTACCAAGGGAAACTTATGAACCTGTAGCTTGAAGCTTCAACGGTACGTGAATAGCTAACTAAACTCTTTAGTCACGAGATCCACCATCCGTTAACTGCCGGGCACTTTACTAAAGACTGACAGCTGCACTCTTCTTACTACAGATATATTTTTGTGTCCATATTAACCAGACAACAGTGCGATAACTCTTCACAGATCGCTCATAAATACAGCTGGGCCAATCTACTGTTTTGCCCTTGTAGTTACATCTAACTCTTTAAGTACCACTGATTCCTCTAATGAACAATAAGTCATAGTCCTACTATGACTGGGTCCTCTCTTCCAAAGAGAGGATGTGGCCAGTATGTTCAAGACCCGGAATCAGCCCTTAAGAGGGCAATATATCTACTTACCCCTGCTTTGGGGAATGAGTGAATTTCGTCTTGTGTAACTGAGTTCCCAGCTCCCGAATCAGACAAGTCCCCAAAAAGGTAGGCTTGTTGAGTTGACAATCTGACCACTCTCACCCATACTAATCAAAGGACCGCCCTCATAGGTAGGAGTTCCCAAAATACTCAGGATTAAGGTCATGTCACCTATGGTCATTTTAGTGAGATGTAAGTCTCAATTATCAACTACGTTATATAAAGAGACTAATCATCTCGTGGTCCGGTCTTATACAAACTCTTTGTATAGAACACCCCCACTCACATGTCTCCACATGAATGGTCAAGATCAGACCATCTATAGTAGTTCACAACACATGTAAACCTCTACAAAGCGGGCCGTATTCGTAGTGTCGCCAGGATAAGGTATCCCTCCTTTATCCTTATACTATAGATCTTTTAGGTTATTACTTAAGGTATGATTCACTTTTATATATCATATACATGCTTAAGTTTACATACAATAACCACAGATCTTTATTTATTAGATATGAGTAAATGAAAATAAAATAACTCTTATTTTATTAATAACAATGTGTACAATGTTTACAAACTACGAGACTCCAGGAGAATTAGGACACTAATCCCAACAGCTCTACTCGCATGTCTCCACATGAACGATTTTGGATCACGTTGGTATCAGTATACAATGTAGGTTGCATCCATAATGTCCCCAAGATGAGATACCCAATCTCATCCATATACTTATAGACCTTTCTGGCTATATACTATAACTTGATCCTCTTTTATGTCTCACATAAAATTACAGTATTCATACTATAGCCATGGATTCTTTTATTGGAATTTTATTACATAATGCAATTTCAATAACACTTTTATTGAATAAATGCTTCAATAATACTTTTATTGATAAATAGAATATGTTTCCATGATTACGAGCTGCGAATTTTAGGATATTCCCAACAAAACTTCCCCTAGTCCATATGACCCGCAATTCATTGGGTGGGATGCTGAAAACTCCATGGTTATGAGTTGGCTTGTCAATTCCATGGTTGAAGACATCGACTCTAATCACATGTGCTACTCTACTGCCAAGGAATTATGGAATAGTGTAACTTAGATGTATTCTGATTTGGACAACCGGTCACAAGGGTTTAAGTTGAACATGAAATTAGAAGATATACGACAAGGAACTAACTCAGTTACACAATACTTTCACTCCCTAAAACGGATTTGGCAAGACCTTGACCTTTTTGATACATATGAGTGGAAGTCTACAGAGGACCAAAAACACTATAGGAAAACTGTTGAAGATGGTCGTATTTACAAGTTCCTTGTCAGTCTCAATATTGAGTTTGATAAAATTAGAGGTAGAATACTTTGAAAAGCTACTCTTCTAACTATTAATGATGTTTTTTTTCTGAAGTTCGCAGCGAAGAGAGTCGTAGAAATGTTATGATCGACAAAAAACCTATTGATTCAATTTAACCTTGAAGATAATTTTTGGGACACTTCATCTCTCCCAAACATTAGTGGTCCTAAAATTATGAATTCTATTCCTTCGATGCCAAGTGTGGACAGTTCTTCTTTAAGGGGAGAAAGACTACAAAATGATTCAACAAGTCAAAATCCTGAACTTCAGGTTTAGAAGAAACTCAACTCAAAGAGTTTGAGATTAAATAGTTAACTTATCATAGGACCAATCAAATACTCTGATGAATGATCCTGAAGATCTAGGTATTAGACATTCTACTCCTATTTCTCCTAGTTCTTCATTTCCTTCTAATTCTTTATCTGATATCTCTGATCTTGACATTCCGATAGCCCATAGAAAAGGTATTCGTCAGTGCACTAAATACCCTATTGTAAACTACCTCTCTTACCATAGATTGTCTGATAATTATAGAGCTTTCACCTCTAGGATAACAACTCTATTTGTGCCAAGGAATATCCAGGAAGCCTTGAATGATCCGAATTGGAAATTAGTAGGTATGAAAGAGATGAATGCTCTAGAAGAAAATGGCACGCGGGAAGTTGTTGAGCTTCCAAAAGATAAAAAAATAGTGGGATGTAAATGGGTTTTTGCTATAAAGTGCAAAGCTGATGGGAATATTGAAATATACAAAGCGAGGTTGGTTGCTAAAGGCTTTACACAAACCTATGAGATTGATTATCATGAAACATTTGTCCCTGTTGCAAAAATTAATTCCATTAGAGTTTTGTTATCTATTGCAGTTAATTGTGAGTGACATCTTTATCAGCTTGATGTAAAAAATGCCTTCCTTAATGGTGATCTCGAAGAGGAGGTTTTTATGAACTTACCACCAGGGTTTGAAGCCAACCTTGGAACCAACAAAGTTTGAAAGTTAAAGAAGTCTCTCCATGGTCTTAAGTAATCTTCTAGAGCATGGTTTGGGGGTTTTGAGAAAGCAGTGACAGGTTATGGTTTGTGTCAGAGTCAAGTAGATCACACCATTTTCTACAAACATACTAGCCATGATAAAATGGTTGTTTTAATAGTTTATGTTGATGATATCATTCTTACAGGTAATGATGAAGCTGAGATGAACAACTTGAAAGGCAAACTGGTTAATGAATTCAAAATTAAAGACCTGGAAACCTTAAAATACTTCATAGGGATGAAATTTGCTAAATCAAAACATGGTATCTTTGTTAATCAAAGAAAATATGTCGTTGATTTACTCAAAGAGACGGGTTTACTTGTTTGTCGTACAACAGAAACTCCTATTGAGCCAAACATAAAATTGCAAGTTGTAAAGGATACAAAGATAAAAGACAAGGAGAAATACCAGAGACTCGTGGGAAGACTTATTTATCTATCCCATACTCGTCCAGATATTGCTTTTGCTGCCAGTATGGTGAACCAGTTCATGCATGCCCCAAGGCCAATCCACTTTGAAGCTGTCTACAAAATTCTAAGATATTTGAAAGGGACTCCAAGAAAAGGGATATTATTTAAGGAGAATGGTCATTTACAAGTGGAAATTTACACTGATGCTAACTGGGCAGGTAGTACCACAGACAGGAGATCAACTTCTGGCTATTGTTCCTTTGTTGGAGGTAATCTTGTTATATGGCGAAGTAAAAAACAAAGTGTGGTAGCTAGGAGTAGTGCTGAAGCAGAGTTCAGGGCTTTAACACATGGTATTTGTGAGAGCATATGGATAAAAAGATTATTGAAAGAATTGAAATTTATCCAGGTATCACCTATATGGGTTTATTGTGATAATAAGGCTACTATCTCTATAACACGTAACCCAGTCTTACATGATAGGACAAAACATATCGAGGTTGATAAACACTTTATAAAGGAAAAGATTGATATTGGAGTAATATGTACTACCTATCTCCCTGCAACCGAGTAAATCGCTGATGTACTGACAAATGGGCTTTAATAGAAGACATCTTTAAACCAACTTGAGGGGGAGTGTTGATTTATGCAAATATTTTATTTCATTTGATCTTATTTGTTGTAATTATTCCGTTAGATTCTATCATTTTCTGTCAATGTTTTCCTTATTTATTTATTTATTTATTAAGTTTGCATTCTATTTAAATTAGGGGCATTGTTCTCTTGTAAGTGAAAAATAATACATTTTACACAAATTTTATTATCGGAGATTTCTCTCCTTTTATCATTTAGGCTACATCATCTCCTCTACCTCTTGCCCAAATTTACGGACCATGATGATCTCCCCTTTAACCCCCTCCCCTTCTCTACTGCCCCACCTACACCCTTCTCAAATCCCCCTCCATCCTCGCCCGAATACACCATACATAACACGATGGTCGGAAACTCTCTCATGGTCGACGGTGATTTAGAGCCAAAAGCTGACATTATGGTTAAAGATTCTTTTCTACGCCGCCCTTTACTTTCGAATTGTGGTGCCTTGGCTTTTGGAACACAATCTATGTATCACGGCTATTCTCTTTAGAAACAAGAAGAACAAGCCAACGAAGAGAATAAATGAACTAAAAGATCTTTTCTCCTTCGTCAATTATGATAAATCTTTTTCCAGAATTAAGCAAGATGGGCCCCATGTTTCTGGAATGTACAAGGCATCAAGACAAAAGAGCGCTTGTGAAAACTCTCATCCTCAAACATAACCCGATGCTAGTCATCCTTCAAGAGGCCAAGCTTGAAGAGGTCAATCGACCATTAAATCTCTATGGAGCTCCAAGAATATTAGTTAGTCTGTCCTTGAGGCCTCGAGTACCTCTGGCGGCATCATTATCATGTGGAGGTACCCATCTCTGGCTTCGGAGGAGGTCATTAGAGGTCTATTCTCTCTCACATTACATTTTATCTTAGCTGATGGTTTCACTTTTTGGCTTTCTAGTATATATGGTCCATCTCGTGCAAAAAACATGCCACTTTTCTGGCATGAGCTCACTGATCTACAAGGTCTGTGTGCTCAAAATTGGATTCTCAGAGGCGACTTCTACATTTCGATGGTCTTTTGAGAAGTTCAGTGGCAAACCCCAATCCACCAGTATGAAAACCTTCAACGGATTCATCGATGCGGCTGAATTATTGGACATTCCCCTGATAAATGGTCTGTACATTTGGTCTAGATATAGACATTACCCATTTTCACTCTCATTGATCGCTTCCTTCTCATGGAGAATATCCAACAGAAGTTTTCCTTTACTGCAACTAAGAGATTGGAGAGGCCTCATCTGATCATTACCCCATTCTTCTATCCATTGGTGTTGATAAATGGGCCCCTACCCCGTTCCGTTTTTAAAACATGTGGCTACAATGGGGACTTCAATAGGACACTTGAGTACTGGTGGAAAGACACCCTCATGAGGGGCCGACTGGGTCATGGTCTTATTGAAAAGCTTAAAGTTTCGAAAGTGGTTCTTAAGACATGGAATAAGCAAAATTTGGCTGCATCACCACACAAAAAAAAAACCAACTTATTGCTAAAATCACTCTGTTGGACAACTTGGAAGAACCAAACGAATGTCTCCCTCATTCACAGGGTTCAGAGAAGTAGCCCAAGAACCCAACTTCTATCTGTGGTTGCCAAAGAGGAAACACTTTGGAGGTAAAAGTGCAAAACTTTTGGCTAAATGAAAAATATTTGAACACCTATTTTTCCAGAGTGATGGCTACCAAAAGAAGACAAACACCATTCTTGAAATTGTCTCCATCGATGCGACTAGCATTCTCATGGACTTTGGTGTAGAAGTTGAATTCTTGGGTTTCTTTACTCAAATCTATACAAAGAAGACCAACCTCCATGCTTTGCCCCAGATGTCTTGGCCATCTATAAGATCATAACAGTCTCACATGTTGGAATAACCCTTCCTGAACAGGAAATTTTTTGGGCAGTTTGCTCTCTTGGCACAAACAAGTATCCAGGACCTGATGGTTACATTGTGGAATTATATAAAAAATCTTGGCACATCCTAAGGACGACATAATGAGAGTGTTCTAAGATTTTTTTAAGAATGGTATCGTTAAATCCAATCTTGATGAGATTTATATTTTTCTCTAATTCCTAAGAAAGTTTATGCTCGTAAAGTTGGTGACTATAGGACTATTAGTCTCACTACAGATGTATACAAAATTGTAGCTAGAGTCTTATTTGATAGATTTAAGGAGGTTCTTCCAACCATCATCCCTGAGAACCTGTTAGTCTTTGTTGAAGGTAGACAAATCCTTGATGCCTTACTTATTGCTAATGAGCTCATTGATGATTGGAAGAGGAAGGACAAAAAGGTAATTGTAATCAAACCTGATATTGAGAGGGCTTTCAACACAGTGGATTGGGCTTTCTTGGACTCCGTTCTTGAGGCTAAAGGCTTTGGAAACCTTTAGAAGAAATGGATCAAGGGTGGTTTTTCTGTTTCTGTCATTATAAATGGCCACCCTCGTGGTAAAATTCGTGCCTCAAGGGATATTAGACAAGGGGACCCTCTGTCACTTTTCCTCTTCAACATTATTATAGACACCCTCAGTAGGTTTTAGACCCATGCTGAATTGGATAAGAAGATACAAGATTTTGATGTGGGGAAAGATGGTCTATTCGTTAGTCATCTACAATTTGCAGACGATACTATTCTTTTCTCTACATATAGTGCTGAATATATAAAGAACTTATTTGACATAATCAACACTTTCGAATTGTGGTCGGGTTTATCCATCAATCACTAGAAATAAGAAATTTTGGGTATTAATCTGGACTCTATTGAGACACATTGCATTGCAAATATTTATGGATGCAAGGTTGGGACTCGGCCTAATTAATACCTTGGGCGTCCTTTGAATGGTAAACCTAGAACCTTCTCGTTTTGGACTCCGATTTTCGAGAAAATTGAGCGGAGAATCAAAGTTTGGGCATCCTCTTTCATTTCAAAAGGCGGAAGGCTTACCCTTATCCAAGCAACCTTAAGTAACCTCCCTACTTATGACCTCTCCCTCTTCAATTTTCCTAGCAAATTTGCCCTCATGATCGAGAAGCTCTTTCGCAATTTCCTTTGGAAAGGAAAAGATGTTCCAATATGCACCTTGTCAGTTGGGATAAAATTACCTCTCCTCTCACTTCCCCTAAGCTGAGTAATGAGACCGTTATTGCAAAGTGGATTTGGTGATATAAAGTGGAAAAACATGCTTTGTGGAAAAGGGTCATTGTTGCAAAATTTGGGTCCATTAGTCACGATAACAAGGACAGCTCTCATTCTTTGTCCATTATAAAAGGCCTTAAGGCCATTTCTACCCTTCAAACCTTGGTGGATCAACATATTGTGGCGACACTTGGACATGGTCGTTCGGTCTCTTTTTGGTATGATTCATAGGCATGTTCTCATTCTTCTCATGAGGCCTTCCTCTATCTATTTGTCCTCTCTCTTGCAAAGGAGGCTGTGGTTAGTGATCTATGGAAGGAGGCTGAGGGCTATTGAGATCTAAATCTCCGAAGGATTCTTTATGAGTTAGAAATATGTGGTGGGCTGAACTCTCTATTATTCTCTCTAATTACCAACCTCTACAAACTAATGAAAAATGGTATTGGACTCTTGACCCATATGGGATCTTCTCCACAAGTTCATTGATTGCTCATAAGCGCAACAATCTGTCCAAACGCCTCCACTAGTCCTTTCAAAGCCATTTGGTCTGATCAGTACCCAAAAAAGATCAAATTCTTTTTATGAAAGCTATCACACAAGTGTATTCTCACTCAAGACAAATTGCAACTGTTGGGTTGTATGTCCTAAAACTCGCAGTTTGTAAAATTAAACATATTCTATTTGCAGTAAATAAGTTATTAAGGTTTATTCAATAAAAACTGTTACTGAATATGTAAATTGCACTTGTAAAAACTAAATGCAAAAAACTAAGATTCATGGTTATTACATGAGTACTTGAACTTTATGTGGAGACATAAGAATGGATCAAGTTTGAGTAGATAGCCAAAACGGTCTATAGTATATGGATAAGGCTGGGTACCTTATTCTGGGGACACTATTGGATGCGGCCCACTTTATATTTAGTACAAATAATGTAATCCTGAATCATTTGTGTATACACGCAAGTGGGGGCATCCTGTACAAAGAGTTTGTATAAGACCAGACCAAGAAATAAGTCACTCTTACTTTATACTCATACACTTTATTGAGATAGGTAAACCAAGGGGACCCCCCTCTGAGAACCGTATATGAGAATTTCATCTCGTACGGCTCAAACAGAAACACCCAAATACCGCTCGTAACGGATATGTGTACTAAAAAGTTTCAAACTTCTTAATGCTATGATTCAATTTTTTCTATGAAGATACGAAAGAATCGGTGTTTAATGTTTAAGACTGACTATTTCAAAGCGATGACCTAGGTAACTTGACCTTAATTCCAAGCTTACTATGAACTCCTGTTTATTCGGGATTATCCTTAGATTTTCATGAGTGAGGGTTGACTCAACAGTGTCGGCTCAATAAGCTTCCCATTTTTCAAGGGTAAGACTGAGTAGATAGTTGAGGATATAGGGTACAAGACTGAATTCATTCCTACCCACTTTTAGGGATAGTAGAGAGGTTGTTCCCTTAAGTGCTGACTTTGGGTCTTGAACAAGGGGCCCCACCCTCTCATTGGTCTAAGAGGAACTCGATTTAGTGATTGGATCACAAACCAATTGTTCATTAGAGAATTAGGGGACTTAAGGAACAAGATGTATCTCGGGGGTAAAACAGCTTTTGACTCAGCCGTTATTACAAATAACCTGTGAAAGGCCGACTTACTAATTATGGTTATATCAAGTGGATAAAAATATATCTACAGTGAGGGAGTGCAACTACTGGGCTTTAGTGGAGTGACCTAGTAGTTAATGATTGTTAGTTAATTAGTTTAAAGAGTTCAGCCAATTAATCTCGAATCGTTAGAGCCCATGATCTATAGGTCCATAGTGTGATGAGTCAATTTGAAGCGTTCAAATTCGAATTAAGGGAATCAATAATTATATACGATATAATTATACGTTTAATTATTGAATAAACGAAATTGGACAATTAGATATTATTTAAGTATTTAATTACATGAATGGGGATTTTATGTTAGGAATTGGTGTTTAATTAATTTAATATTTTATATTAAATTAATATAATTGATTAAATTGTTTAATTAATATTAAGGATTAATTTTATTTGAAAGTAATTATTGAATTAATTTTGTATAAAATTAACAAAATTCTGATTAAATTGTTTAATTAATATTGATGATTAGTTTTATTTGAAATTAATTATTGAATTAATTTTGTGTAAAATTAATGAAATTTTATATAATATTATTGAATAATTTATAAAATTATAATTTCATATTAATTTTGAAATTTAGATTTCAAAATTTAAAATTATGAAATTTTCACAAAGTGGATTATTCCCACTTTGAACACCAAATATTCCATTTAGCCTAAATGTTTGAGGTGTCATCATGTTATGCAAAGGTATTGCATGATGGATTTGAACAAAACCTCACTCCAATTTGTTGAGAAAAAAGACATACAAAATTTTTTTTATGGAATTTTGGTTGGCGAAGTGTTCTTCAACCTTGAACCAAGAACCAGTCTTTCTTCTAAAATATTCCCTTCAATTCCTACTCATTTTGGGTTCCACCACCCAATCTGAGGTCCTAGAGGATAGTAAGGAAGATCAAGTGGTGGTCTACAAGCATTTAGAGTGAAGATTCAATCTGTATTTGAAGATTGAAGAGTTCTTCAAAGGCATATCTTCAAAATCCTATTTTTAGTTTATGAACTTGCATATTTTTATGCTAAAATTGATGGAATTAGACTGCTTAGGATCCTAATTTCTTTTGCTAATTGTATTCTAACTCCAACACGTTGTCCAACGTTGGCCATCTCCCCCAACCCCCAATTTGTGCACCCTTTGCAAAAATGACAACAAGACTCAAAACCACCTTGTGATCTCATGCCCTTTTTCAACTAAGTTTTGGAACCACATTCTCACTGCTTTCAATTGGACTGTGGTCTTCGCTTCAGCCATTGGGAGCTTCCTCTCTTTTATGATCGAGGGCTACCCTTTCAAAGGTAGAAAGTGAAGGAACCTGTGAAGGTCCTAAGCGGAAACTTAGATTGTCCCAATTTTTGGTTCTTCACCTGCAAAATTACATAAACAAAATTATGCAGTAACACAAAATTTACAGCATGCCAAAAAAAATTGAGAAAGGAAAATCAGGGTTTTTAAAAAAACCTTACCCTTAAAGAATCTTTCTTCACGTAAATTCCCTTCTCTGGATCTGTCACGAACAAAACACGATCCAAAATGCCCACGTACTATCATGAACTCGAAACTCTCGAACTATGGACACCACCAAAAGAAGCCTTCTGTATTCTCTTGGGATAAGAATCATAGGAGTAGTGTGGGCTTTGTAAATTTTAGGCGAGAGGGAAAGTTTGAGAGGAATGGAGAGATGAGATTCAGAGAGTTTTTCTCCAAGAACCCACCCTTGAATTCTGTAAACTCAAGAAGAGAGAAAACATATTTTTTGCACTTTTCTCACACATGCAGGAAGTAGAGAGGCCTCCCAAAAATATTTTCAAAAACAAATTAAATTTTATTTTAATAAATCATTTAATATATATTTATATGATGACCACCTTATCATATAATATATATTAACCTATATGTTATATCAAATATAACATATAACCTATAGTTTAATATTGTATCAAATACAATATAACCTATAGTTTTCATTTTCTCATTAATGCATGATATTTAATATAAATCCCGTTTATATTAAAATTAATTATATGAATCCAATTCACATAATTAATATTTGAATCACATTCAAATATTTATTTCCTCTCAAATAAACTTTATATTATAATGTATCAGATATATTATAGTAATTATATCATATATAATTAAATTAAATTAATAATATCACATATAATTAATTCCCTCATTTCATTTGAACAATTAAAATTAATCGAATATTGAATCTCATTAAATTCTTGTTGAGCTACAGAGGGGACCTTATGAACCTGTAGATTGAAACTCTAATGGTACTTGGATAATTAACTACACTCTTTAATTAAATTACCTAACATCCATTAACTGTCGATCACTTCACTAAAGACTGATAGTTGCACTCTTCGCACTATAGATATATTTATGTTCCATTAGATATAACAAGTCAATAGTGCAGTGACCATTCACAAATTGCTCGTAAGTACAGCTTCGCCAAAATTACCGTTTTTCCCCTGTAGTTACATCTAACTCCTTAAGTACCACTGATCCCTCTAATGAACGATAGTCATTGTCCAACTATGACCAAATCCCTCTCAGGTCAAGAGAGGGCGTGGCCACATTGTTCAAGCCCTAGAATTAGCCCTTAAGGGAGCAATTTATCTACTTACCCTGACATCAGGGAAGGAGTGAATTCCGTCTTGTGTACCTGTATTCCCAGCAACCTAATCAGGTGAATCCCCAAAATGGTAGGCATATTGAGCCGACGATCTGACGACTCTCACTCATGCAAATCAAAGGACAATCTTCATCGGCAGGAGTTCACAACTCACTTAGGATTCAGGTTATGTCACCTATGATCATCCTGGTGAAATGTAAGTCTCTACTATTAACGACGTTATATAATGAGACTAGTCCTTTTGTGGTCTGGTCTTATACAAACTCTTTGTATAGGATACCCCTGCTCACATGCCTTCACATGAATGATCAGGATCAAATCATTTGTAGCACTTTACAACACTTGTAACGTCTACAAAGCGGGACGTATTCGTAGTGCCAACAAGATAAGGTACCTAGCCTTATCCATCTACTACAAACCATTTAGGTTATCATTTAAACATGATCCACCCATATGTCTTTACATACATGTTTAAATTACATAAAATAATCTAGGATCTTAGTTTATTGGGTTGAGTGTATGCTCATAAAATAAAAATGATTTTGTTAATAACAATTTGTTTATAAAGAGTTTATAAATTACGAGAATACAAGAGAGATGTAGAACACCAATCCCAACAATATCCCACTTGTCCTAAAGCTTAGGGAGCCAAATTACAATACAAATAAAGTACAAAATACAATAAACTAGAGCATACACTATACCTCAGTAACATCTCCCACTTTCCCTAAACAATATGTCGCATATCTTGTAAACCTAGACTATCTAAATGATCCACAAACACTTTAGCTATGAGAGCCTTTGTAAATGGATCAACAACATTGTGCTCTGAAGCAATCTTCATGATAATCACGTCACCTTGATGCACAATCTCCCGAATCAAATGATATTTCCGCTCTATGTGTTTGCCTCTTCGATGACTCCTAGATTCCTTAGAATTTGCCACAACAATATTGTTATCACAATAAAGTGTGATAGGCAAAGGCATATTTGAAACAACTTCCAAATCAGTAAGGAACTTCTTAAACCAAATAACCTCTTTAGCGAGTTCACAAGCAGCTACGTATTCGACTTCCATAGTGGAGTCTGTGATGCATCCTTGCTTGATGTTTCGCAAATCACAATAAAGTGTGATAGACAAAGACATATTTGGAACAACTTCCAAATCAGTAAGGAACTTCTTAAGCCAAACAGCCTCTTTAGCGGGTTCACAAGCAGCTACGTATTCGACTTCCATAGTGGAGTTTGTGATGCATCCTTGCTTGATGTTTCGCAAACTATATCTCCTCCATTCAGAGTAAACACTAATCCTGATGTGGATTTCTGAGAATCTTAATCAGTTTGAAAATCAGAGTTCGTATATCCTGTAAGGATCAAATCCTTATCTCTATACACAAGCATATAGTCCCTCGTTCTCCGAAGGTACTTGAGGATTGTTTTGACCGTTGTCCAGTGATCTAATTCTGGATTGGATTGATATCTACTGACAATACCTACTACATAGCAAATGTCAGGTTTACTATATAACATTGCATACATAAGGCTACCAACAATTGATGCATAGGGAATTTGTCTCATTGCCTCAACCTTTTGAGGAGTCTTAGGACACTGCTCCTTAGAAAAAAAAATTCCATGCCTGAAAGGTAATAAACCCTTCTTGGAATTGTGCATCGAATATCTGACAAGCATCTTGTCAATTACGATGCTTGAGACAAGGCCAACCTTTTGTTCTTACGATCCCTGATAATCTGGATCCCTAGAACGAGCTACGCCTCTCCCAAATATTTCATTGGGAATTGGGTGGCCAACCATTTCTTTACATTAGTCAGAAAACCTACATTATTCCTAATGAGTAGGATATCATCCACATTCAGTAGGAGGAAAGCTACTGAGCTGTTGATGGTTCTCTTGTAAACACAAGGCTCATCAACATTCTAATCAAAACCATAAGATTTGATCACAGTATCAAATCTTTTTCTCTTGTAGATCTATTTACAACCTATAGGTTTTATCCCATTAGGTTAATCTACAAGCTCCCAGATAAAAATGAAGTACATAAACTCCATTTTTGGATTCATGGTTGTATTCCATTCATCCTTATCAACATCTTCTATTGCTTGTTTATAAGACAATGGATCCTCAACACCATCATCAATTAGGCTTCTGTTAAACCCATGTAGCATACAAATGTGTTCATAACCCTCCCACTACGTCGAGGCAATATCAACTCTTGAGATGGATGTGAATGACTAGATGAATCTATATCAACAACCCTTGTTGATGTATTAGTCCCTTCAACAACCCTTGTTGAAGTCTTAGTAGATTCATTAGAAATTTTACTTAAAACAATTTTGCTTCGTGGTTTATGATCCCTCATGTGGTCTTCTTCCAAGAAGGTAGTTTTTGTCGATACAAACACTTTATTCCAAGAAGTACCCACCTATCGTTTTCTTGCGGTAGCTTACAAATAGGCATACTCTTAAACGAGGTTCTAACTTTTTGGGTTTGCCATTAGCACATGGGTTGGACATCCTCAAATTCTAAAGTGGCGTAAACTACCTTTACGACCTATCCATAACTTAAAAGATGTTCCAGAAACACTCTTTGAGGAAATGTTGTTCAAAATATAAACAACTGTCTCTACTGCATATCCCCAAAACAAGTCAGGAAGTTGAGCACAACTCATCATAGACCGAACCATGTCCAACAGGATTCTGTTTCTCCTTCCGATACACCATTCTGTTGAAGTGTACCAGGGGCTGAGAGTTGGGATGTAATTCCATGTTCTATCATATAGTTTTGGAATCTCAGGTCCATATACTCTCTACCACAATTAGATCATATTGTTTTTATCTTTTACCTAACAAGTTTTCAACTTCAATCTTATACTCCTTGAACTTTTCAAGTGCTTCAGACTTATGTCGCATTAGGTATAGATACCCATATCTAGAATAATCATCTATGGAAGAGATGAAATATTCATATCCTCCTTGTGCTTTTACATCCATTGGACCGTAGAGATCTGAATGTATAAGCTCCAAGGTCTCTTTGGCTCTATAACCTTTTCCAGTAAAAGGTCATTTTGTCATTTTGCCTTCAAGGAATGACTCATATATAGATAAAGATTTTTTTACTAAACCATTTAGAAGTCCATTTTTCACCAATTTCTCAATCCTATTGAGAATAATGTGACCTAACCTTAGATACCAAAGATGGGTATTTTCTTTAGGAGAAACTCTCGGTCTTTTAACAACTGTTGCCGTTTTAAACATTTCAGTATTTAGCACGACTTTTGTAACTAACAGCCTTAGTACATATAAGTTACTTTCCATTGAACCAAATCCTAGTTCCATTTCATTCTTAAAAATAAACACTTTATTTTCAGAGAAGGGTAGGGAATACTTTTGTTCAATCAGACAAGAAACAGAAATTAAGTTCCTCTTGATATGAGGAACTGCATATACGTCATCCAATAACATATATCGTTTCTTGTCCAAAAATAGCTTAAGTCTGCCTACAGCAACAGCTGAAAAGGGCCTCACCAGTACCGACGTTGAGAGTCCTCTCTCTAACTACTAATTATCTCCAGGAATTAAATCCCTGATAGGAAGAAGATACGTGATTAGTAGCTCTTGAATAAACTATCTAGGAAAAATCATCATTCTCTACTAAGCATGTCTCCAAGACAAATGAATCATATTTATTTTCTTCGGAGTTCTTCCTTTTTTGGAGAATAGTGGGATCAGCTCCATAACCCATATCATAAACTCCAAGTTTCATCTCAGAGGACAATCCTCGTTGATTAACTTCACTAGATTTAACAATATTTTCTTTTTCTATTTTTCCCTTGATATTCAATATGGACCAGTGTTTTATCTAGGAAGCTGAAAATACTGGTTTCATCATCATCAACCCATTTTGCTTGAATTGTGAGGACTTTTGCTCAAACAATTATTACATTGATTGTATGATCTGATGTGCAATGACTATACTCTCAAATCTTTTGGCTAAGGCATTAGGTATGCTAGCCAAAATGTAAACTCGGGCCTTATCATTAGCTTTCATCCACATTTCATATGCATCACGAACATTTCGTGTTGCATCAGGGGTTAGGACTCGAGGACAATCCTCAGTCAAGACGATGTTTAGGTCATTAACCATGAAAAAAGTTTTAATTGAATCTTTCGAAGTTGTATAATTAAAATTGGTCAAATTACTATAGGAAAATAATGGAAAAATACAGTTTGACATTTTTGCTGAAAAGAAACAAATTGATCTACATTAGATTTTAGCATGACTCTAAAACATCTAATCAATTTTAGCAAAAACTAAATGAACCTCATTTAATATTTAATTTTTGCAATGATGCTTCAGTGATTTAGGACAAAAGTCACCGAAGGGAGTTAGTTGTCCCTTCACTGAATTGAAACACTCTCAACCAATTATTATACCAGAATAACTCTTTCCTATATCAATCAGTCATCATTGATTTGGTCAAGAAATCATTAACTAGCTCAACAATTTCTCGTAAGTGTGACCCTTCATTTTAGACCTTAAGTTCCGCCCCAATGAGTCAACCAAAGGGAAAACCCGATTGGGGCAAAAACTAAAGCGATCCTATTCATTTATGAAATTCGCCTTGATATTGACCTAATGCACAAACCATCTGAAGGGGAACACTCCCAAGACGCCTCGAGGTTGTGCAAGAAGATCTCACGGTGCAAACTAATGAAAGAGACTGTAGGACATGTTGACATACATCTCTCTCTCACTTACTATAAATACTCTCTCAATTCACCTTGATATTGACTCATGCATATACCATCCAAAGGGGGACGCTCCCAAGGCACCTCAAGGCCATGCATGAGTCTTGTGGTGTGAACATTAATGGAGAAACGTGAATGAAAAATTGACGTATCGTATACACCTTTTTCCTCCCACTGAGTATTCTAAAAAAACTTAGGATTTAATTAACTTAGAAAAAATAGAGCTAATTATTTTTACTAAATGATTATTTAAGTTTGCCCAGTAACACTTACTTTGGATAGTTAAACAATTTTTTTTTTTTTTATTAATGTTCATTAAACACTTTAACAAACCTTAATCAATAATTGCATGCTTGTAGCAAATCTACCTAATTCATCTTTCCAGATCAGTTTCCAGGTAGGGAT
Source organism: Benincasa hispida (assembly GCF_027475165.1). NCBI lineage: Eukaryota > Viridiplantae > Streptophyta > Magnoliopsida > Cucurbitales > Cucurbitaceae > Benincasa > Benincasa hispida. Next base: position 73,574,136 of record NC_143480.1, read on the forward strand.
GTTTCGTTTTCGTCAATTTAAATACCCCAACCTAGATAGAATTACCATTAGAAAAAAGGTCCCTAGATACGTGCTACAAATTTAATCTTTTAGTAAAACTAATTTAATCCTATTAAACTGATTAAAAGATTAAATTAATTTCTAATCTCATTAGAAATTTGTGATCATAGGTCTATGTGAATCATATTTTAAAACTATTTTAAAAAATGATTTTAACCTAAGGTTTGTATACAATTTTAAATTATTGATTTTAATTTCTAATTTTATTTAATTATAAATTTTATAAAATAAATGAAACAAATTAAAACCAATCATTGCATGTTATGACGTATTTAGTAAAATTATAACGATTATAAAAATACCTAAAGTAGTGTTATGCATCATGCAATTCCATTTCATTACTAAACTTATAAACACTTATATAATAAAGCAATGAAATAATTAACAACATACATCCATACATACATTCAATTATATATTATAACACTTATAATATAAATTATGCATGACTATGTTATTAATGCATGCAATCATATACTATAACACTTATATTATATGATGCATGAGCATGCTACAAATATAAAATCATGCAACTATATATTATAACATTTATAATATAAATGATGCATGAAATATGCATAACCTATGGTGGGATTTATACTACATAGCATACATTATGACATAGAATAATAAAAATAAATCAAACATCATATGCATAATTTTTTAAAAAATATTGAATCGGGATTGGACACCTAAACAATCAATTAAATTAATATAACACTTATAATAATTAAATTAATTAAAAACAACTAAATTACAATAATAATTGTCAACCGGTATGAAACAGGTGAATCAGACCTTAAACTGCTCAAACCGAATTGGAAACAACTTGAACTAGCCACGAACCGGCCCAGAAGAACCCAAACCAATTGAATCGAAGAACCCACGAACTAAACTGGAACATCACTCCATGAATCGCGCGCGAACTAGATGCTGAACTGCGCTTCTTCTCCGTCTCGGAGCGTCGTGACATTGTGCCCTAGTGTCGCGATGCTACGGAAAAGAACTCCGTCTGCCGCATCATAGCTTAGCGTCGCGACGCTACTATATAGTCACCTATTGTATAGATTCAAATTCTTTCGTTTATGCTCCTATTTGGGATTCGATTCTCTAGAATTTCACTTGGAACATCACGAGCAACTCAATACAGAACAAATACAGACTCGATCGTAATTTATATGCCCAAAACACGGGCCCTTGCAAACCAATTTTTAAAAGAAAAGACGATAAATCTAAAAGAGCCAATCCCGAAAAAATCCAACAATCATAAACCATTCACATTATATATACATTCATCACATGAACAAAAATACAGAATGCAAATCCATCATGATTGTAATTCAATTCTAGAAAATAAGAAAAAATTGGGACCAAAAACCTGGCTCTGATACCAATTTAAGGAACTTGTGAAGGTCTTGAGCGAAAACGTGGATTGTCCCAAATTTTTTTCTTTTTTTTACAAAACATAAAATTACATAAACAAAATTATGCAATAACACAAAATTTACAGCATGCTAAAAAAAATGAGAAAAGGAAAATTAGGGTTTCTAGAAAACCTTACCCTTGAAGAACCTTTCTTCACATGAATTCCCTTATCCAGATCTGTCACGAGCAAAACACGATCCAAAATGGCCACATACTGTCACGAACTCGAAACCCTCAAACAATGGACACCACCACAGAAGCCTTCTGTATTCTCTTGGGATGAGAATCACAGGAGTTGTGTGGTGATAACTTGTAGAATTACAAGTTATTTGTGCCTTTTCCTTAGAAATATGTGACAACAGAAAGGAAAAAAATGTGTCAATCATGGTGAAATTATATAAGAAAATCAAAATTGTGCTAAGGTAGCTAAAACACACTCACTAACCGCATTTCATGGTCAAAGTGTGCCAAAGTTTATGTTTTGCAGGAAAACAAGAATCATCGCATGCGCTAATTCTTCAAGGAGAAACGCAATCATTGCATGCCTCGGGATTTCTGAAATCATACAATAGATATTCTGACGTACTCCCTGATCATTGATCATGATGCAACACTGACGTTCTCATCTACCTTGACAAATGATAGCAACCAATCAGAACAGGAGTTCCAAGACAGAACAACGCATGACTCTATAAATAGAGCCTCAACACATCAAATGAAGGGATCTGAAGGCTGACAATCAGAGAGAACATTCTTTTCCAAAATTCCATTCCTTTCTAGGAGGCTCACTGGAGAAAGATCCTGAGAAGGGCTTTCACCACTCCATCCATCACATATAGCTGACAGTTATTACCACCATCATATCATATCAAGAGATTGATATTGATCGTGAATCCATTTCATTCCTTGTGTATTAACAAGTTGTAAAATTTTCTTGATTGATTTCTTGGACAAATTGTATTCGAAAGATTCTCTTATCTTAATATTATCACTATGTTCATCTTCACTTTACTCCATGTTCATGCATTCGTCATATCTTTTCTCGTGGTCACCTTTATGATTTAAATCACATCTTAAGACACTATCACGTTCGCTTAACATATGTCAAAAGATACTTGCCTACGAGAGCAAAGTTGAGTCATACAATCAACTTCTCGAAAGAAAAAAGTTGATAGAGCCTGTTAAGCGAAGCAAGAAGTATTTCTAGAGATAGAAACAACCTTGCGTTCTATAGCATTCCCATTTACAACTCATAGAAATATGACCATTGAGGCAACCATCGAAAGGTGTGCGCCAATCGAAAATAAGAATCGTGGTAGATCTGTAATGAGATTTATTGATTCTTTAGTGCCTTCCCTTTAGTCATTTCTTCTCCATATAGACCATTGTTTAGTCTGCAACTTTACTCATCCATCTCACCCTCACGATTGTTAGGCACTCAGTTATAAATATTCATTATTTGTATTTATTTTATTTTCATCGCAATAAACAACGCATATTTACACCTTTGCATGATTCACTTTATTTCAACAACATCGTATCAAATTCTCGTGTTCGATCTTGGATCATTCTGAGAAACTTGCGATCTCATTATACTTGGTGAGAGAGCGAGAAAATTTGTGATAGGAAAGTGTGATTATCGCATATACGCTTGACGCATAATGCATATTTTTCAAACCATCGCATGATCATTGCATGACAATTAACACATATCAACATAATAATTTATCTTCAACATGTGGGCTCTGTGAATTTTAAGAGAGAAGGAAGGTTTGAGAGGAATGGAGAGATGAGATTCAGAGAGATTTTCTCCAAGAACCCACCCTTGAATTCTGTAAACTCAAAAAGAGAGGAAAAAAATCTGCACTTTTCCCACACACACGAAGTAGAGAGAAAAAGGGGGAGGGAGCGCTCCCTCCCAAAAAAATTTCAAAAATAAATTAAAATATATTTTAGTAAACCATTTAATATATATTTATACGATAACCACCTTATCATATAATATATATTAAGCTATATGTTGTATTAAATATAACATATAACTTATAGTTTAATATTGTATCAAATATAACATATAACTTATAGTTTAATATTGTATCAAATACAATATAACTTATAATTTTCATTCTCTCATTAGTGCATGGTATTTAATATAAATCTCATTTATATTAAAATTAATTATATGAATCCAATTCACATAATTAATATTCGAATTACATTTGAATATTTATTTCCTCTCAAATAAACTTTATATTATAATGTATCAAATATATTATAGTGATTATATCATATTAAATTACATTAAATTAATTATATCACAAATAATTAATTCCCTCATTTAATTTGGACAATTCAAATTAATCCAAAATTGATTCTTATTAAATCCCTGTTGAGCTATAGAGGGACCTTATGACCTGTAGATTAAATCTCCAATAGTACTTATAAAATTAACTAAACTCTTTAATTAAATTACCCAACATCCATCAACTGTCGGTCACTCCACTAAGACCGCCAGTTGCACTCTTCGCACTATAGATATATTTCTGTGTCTATTGGATATAATCAGTCAACAGTACGATGATCCTTCACAAATTGCTCGTAAGTACAGTTGGGTCAAATTTACCATTTTGCCCCTATAGTTACATCAAACTTCTTAAGTACCACTGATCCCTCTAATGTACAATAAGTCATAGTCCAACTATGATCAAATCCCTCTCTAGCCAAAAGAAGGTGTGGTCACATTGTTCAAGCCCCGGAATAAGCCCTTAAGGGAGCAATCTATGTACTTACCCCGACATCAGGGAAATCGTGAATTCCGTCTTGTGTAGCTTTGTTCCTAGCTTCCCAATCAGGCGGATCCCTAAAATGGTAGGCATATCAAATGACCACCTTCATAGGTAGAAGTTCACAACTCACTCAAGATTCAAGTCATGTCACCTATGATCATCCTGGTGAAATGTAAGTCTCTACTATTAACGACGTTATATAATGAGACTAGTCATTTTGTGGTCTGGTCTTATACAAACTCTTTGTGTAGGATACCCTGCTCACATGTCTCCACATGAATGATCAGGATTAGATCATTCGTAGCACTTTACAACACTTATAACATCTACAAAGCGGGTCGTATCCGTAGTGTCACAAGGAAAAGGTGCCCAACCTTATCCATCTACTATAGGTCGTTTAGGTTATCATTTAAACATGATCCACCCGTTTGTCTTTACATACATATTTAAATTACATAAAATAACCTAGGATCTTAGTTTATTGGATTGAGTGTATGTTCATAAAATAAAAATTATTTATTAATAATAATTTGTTTATACAGAGTTTACAAATTACGAGAATGCAAGAGAAATTTAGGACACCAATCCCAATAGAAAGAGCATCCTTTGGTTGCAGATTGTTAGAGCTTTTCTGTGATCAGTTTAGATTGAACGAAACAACCGCATCTTCAATGATAAAGCCCAACACTACAACCTCTTTTTGGAGCATGTTATCTCCATTGCTATCTCTTGGTGTTAATTGTCGAAATTATTCCATTCTTATAGTTTTGATTTTCTTTTGACCAATTGGAGATGTCTTTTGTAACTCCTTTGGTTTTGAGGCTTCTCTCCCCCCTCTTTTGTAACTCTAAGAAAGCATTGATTTCAATCAGATTTTTTAGTCCAAAAGGCAAAAATTCATCCTTCAACCTCTAAGTTTCATTATTCTTGGAAAAGTAGGACGGTTGAATCATTGGTTAACCATGACATAGGCCCAAATTTTTTGGAGGAGAATTATGTTTAGCATTTGATTCCTTTAGGAGACCACTCTTTAAGAAACGAGTCCCATGCAAACATCCATCGATCTTCCTCTCCACCCCAAGATCAAAGGTCATTTTTACTAAAGAAAACTTCAAACAAGTAATTGAAAAGTCCTCTCCTTGTTTTGATCTTTCTGATGATGACTCTGATGTCAGTGTAAGCATTGAGGAATGTGATATTCATGCTCTAGATACAATGGTAGAGGAAAGATTGCCTGAAGATTATTTTGAAGAATCCTACAACACTTTATTTCAACAACAGTAGAACAAGATTTTGTTAGAAGAAAGAAGATCCATCTTATCTCTTTCTCAAATCCCCTCAAAATTCTCTTCATTAGTAAATGCTCGTGGCCTTCAGTTTTAGGAGATTCTTATTTTGTTGAAAGTATGAAAATCATCTAATGGATTACGTGGTCTTGGGGTTAAGTCTAATCAGGTGGCTTTAAAGCATTCTCTTAAAACTCGTCTTTCGGATTTGGTGCCGACACAACACCATGAATCTTCAGCCTAAGGCCTATGACAAAGAAGTCCATATTTCTTTCTTCGACGTTTGTGACATCAAAGGAAAAATGAGAGTCAGGTAAAGTCCCTCTCATAAATTGGTACTGACCTATCACCTTGCTCTAGGCTCAGGAACTCTCATATGTATTTGTGATTTTTCTTTCTGGTTATTAACTTTAAAATTAGTCAAATTTTATGTTTTTTTTTAAACAGAAAACAAAACTTTTCATTGATATAATGAAAAGAGTCTAATACTCAAGGTACAAGAAACGGAAGAATAAAAATACAACGAACCAAAGAGATCTAAGATCAGTAGGAACCCTAGCATCTTCATCATATCCTTATACAAAAGAAGTCCACTTGATAAAACTAAAGAGTACATGATTACATAGAAGAGACAAAAGTGTTCCAATTAAGACAATTGTCTTGAATAAAGTCATCTAAAAAAATTTCGATTAGGAACTCCAAAAATAAGCTAGTATAAACCTTGCATGCATAATAATGTCCAAGGTCTATTTTAGAAAAGTTGAATCGTTACAATGGTTAAGATCCCTCTTCTTTTCTTCCTTCCTTCCTTCTTCTTCACTTTACCATTATTATAACTATTAGTTGGCCGATAATACTTGGAAAGTAATCAAATTGGGTTGATCCGAGTGAGTAGTTTGAAGAGAGAGAGATCATTTGATTGGGCCATTATTGTAGTGTTATGTGCTCTCAAGCAAGCAATGGCACCTCAATATGTATATTTTAATTTAAATAATATGTGTTGCTATGAAAACCATAGTTTTAACAAGTTCATAGACTTGCAGAAAATTGTATGTCTAAAATTACTTGTTGTTGTAAAATTGCGACTCGAAATGTATCAATCTTCTTGTCATTGTTGTTGAAAGCATTCATGGGTTAGATAACTTCAATCCCTAAAAGTATGAGTTGTTTGATCTTATCCTCTTTAGTCATTCATCGAGTACACAAGTGTTTTTGCTGACTTGTGTTGGATTGCCTTGAAGTTGTTTGCTGATGCTTCAAACAACCAAGTACGGTTCAAAATTCATATTTAGCATATTTATTTATTTGTAGTTATTTATGATTATGACCCTAGGGTTTAGAGTAGTGCTCTATATAAACTCTCTAACCCTAAAGGCGCCGTCTATGAAGCACAGACACAAATATGGCTATACGATACGGATACGATCGGATACGACGATTCGTCAATTTCTAAAAAACTAAAATACGGATACGTCTAAGGATGCGCCATTTTTTTATATATTTTTTAATATATATATTTCTAAAAAAAACGAGGATACTGATACGTTGAAGATACATTTTTTCTTTAAAAAAATCTAGGATATAGATAAATTTAGCATACAAGTTAATAATAATAGCATAAAATAGAATACAAACATTGAAATACAATACAAAAAAAGCAACATCTAAAATTGAAGTACAATAGTTAATAAAATGCAATAGAAAAGTGACTCATATTGCAAAGAAGAAGAAGAAGAAGAATAGAGGAAGAAGTATGAAGATAAACGAAGAACTTATTATTGATGATATCCAAATGGTTTATATTTTAGTGGACTTTGTGGGGACTCAAATGTGAAGATGAAGAATGGATGATTCTAGTCTAGGGTTTGGTCCATCATTTTTTTTTCCTTTTAGTTTTGGATTCGAGTAGTGAGCTTTTTAAATAAGTTGCTTAATTTTAGATTGGGAAAGATTAGATGAGTTACTTGTCTTTTTTTTTAAAAAAAGGTACACATAGAAATAGATACGTCAAATCGTGTGTCAGATACGTATCTGGAAGTATTTAAAAGTATAGATATGTCAAATCGCGTGTCAGATACATATCTAGGAAGTATCTGGAAGTATCGGTATTCGATACGTGTCTGATACTGATTCTTTGTCTCACATGAAGTATCTGTGCTTCATAGGGCGCCGTTTGTGTATTCAAAAAATATTCTCTCTAATAATAATGTTCTACCTCTGCCATGTGGACGTAGTTAACACACCGTTAGTGAACCACGTATATTAGTATGTTGATTCTTTTACATTCTTTTATATTCTTTAATTATCGAGTTCATAATAACCCTTTTGAATTGGAACATCTTCTTCATCGAGCTGGTAAAACATATTTACATTTTTCTTGTTTCTTTACACGATTTTCCATTTTTAGCCTAAGCAAATGGCATTTTCTTTAAGATAGGATCAACCATCTTCTTAAATTGTTTTCTTTTAATAGTATTTAGTGATGTAGCTATTGTTGGAGATATAAATTTGGAATTGCTTCAGTCCTCTCCAACATCTCTGTTGTCGAGGTTCACAAGTGTTGAAAAATTTGTCATTATTAAACTTTATTTGTGGTATTTAATGTGACTTTTGGGTTTTGTGACTTTTAGTTTTTTTGTAACCAATAGTGATTTTTGAGTTATAGGAGTTATGTGAGTTATGAGCATTTGATGACATTTATAGCTTTAAACCATTGGCATTCCTATGGTTATGTTTGTAAGCCTATATAAAGGCATGCTTAGTTGAATGGAAAATATATCTCTCATTTTTCATATTTTTCCTCCACTTTTTTTCTAGCATAGTGGTATCAGAGCTAGTAGAAAATATTGAGAGAAAAAAGGGCCAACGGTGGGATAGGTTCACTTCAACAACTAATACTTACCAAGCTCAACTATGAACTAGGAGCACAAGACGTGTGGGAGATCGTGGAGAATGGTTTCCAAGAGGCAGAAGCTGGAGCCGATCAAGCGCAAAGAGATGCGTTAAAGGAGACAAGAAAGAAGGACAATAAGGCCCTTTATATCTTGTATCAATCGGTGGACGAAGATATGTTTGAGACCATCGCCAATGCGGAGATGTCAAAGGCGGCATGGGACAAGCTCCAATTGACTCATAGAGGAGCCGATCGTGTGAAAAAGGTACGGTTGCAAACCTTACGTGGTGAGTCTGAATCTTTACAAATGAAGAAGACAGAGGTGATAGCAGAATATCACACAAAAGTAATGGTTGTCGTCAACCAATTGGGATGGAATGGTGAAGAAATCACCGATGTTCGTGTCATGGAGAAGGTTCTATGAAGCCTAAACACAAAGTTCGAGATTATCGCCACGGTAATTGAGGAGACACAGGATCTCGAGAACATGACAATTGAACAATTTATATTCTCGTTACAAGCCTATGAGGAGAAAAAGAAAATGAGGATGGAGCAAACAGAGACCGTTGAACAACTTCTCCAACTCAAAATCAAGGAGAAGAATAGTCGTGGACGTGGAAGAGGTCGTGGTGATCGATGCCATGGTGGAAGAGGTGAAGCCAACACCGATGTTTCTCAAAACTCGTCTGAATCCTCAAGAGGAAGAGGAGGTCGAGGTCATGGAAGACGTGATGGAAGGTCTGGGAGAGATAAATCACAGGTAAAATGTTATAGTTGTAACAAATATGGACATTATGCGAATGAGTGTTACTCATCTCAAATAGAGTCGATCGATCGAAAGCATTAGGACCGATCAACCACTAGCACATTAAAAGCCCATAAAGGGAAATGCAATTATGTAGAGGAGAATGGAACCTTATTTATGGTTTCAAAGGGAGAAGAAGAGAGTCAAGATAGTATGTGATATCTTGACACAGGAGCTTCGAATCACATGTGTGGAAAACGCGAGATGTTTGTGGAGTTGAACGAGATGGAGAAAGGTAATATTGCCTTTGGAGACAATTCTTTGGCCGCCATCAAAGGAATAGGTAAAATTCTCATTCGGTTAAAAAATGGAGAAAATCAATATATCACAAATGTTTATTACATTCCCAATGTAAAAAATAATATATTAAGTGTAAGACAATTGTTAGAGAAAGGTTTTGAAGTTCAAATGAAAAACAATTGTTTGTATTTGAGGGATAATCATGAGAAACTTATTGCTAAAGTCTCCATGACCAAAAATCGAATGTTTCCTTTGAATATATGTAATGATGTTCCAAAATGCTTGAAGACGTGTTATGAAGATCTCTCTTGGCTATGGCATCTATGGTTTGGGCACCTCAATTTGGAAGTCTAGAAGATTTGTCGAAGAAGAAGATGGTGTGAGGTTTACCACACATTCACAAGCCAAACCAAGTGTGTGAAGGGTGTTTGCTTGGCAAACATCATCGAAGTAGTTTTTCGAAGGAGTCTATGACAAGAGCAAAGAAGCCTTTAGAACTCATCCACGCCGATATGTGTAGAATGATCAAACCAGAGTCTCATGGTAAAAGTAAATATTTCCTTCTCTTTATTGATGATTTTTCTTGAAAAACATGGGTGTACTTTTTTAAGGAAAAATCAGAAGTATTTGAAATCTTCAAGAGATTTAAGGCACATGTGGAGAATGAAAGCAACTTTACAATCAAGGCCATGAGAACCGATCGAGGTGGTGAATTCACATCAAATGAGTTCAAATAATTTTGTGATGAAAAAGGCATCCGACATCCGTTAACAGTCCCAACGACACCGCAACAAAATGGTGTGGTGGAGAGGAAGAATCGGACAATCTTGGACATGGCAAGAAGCATGCTAAAGACAAAGAAGACACCGAGAGAATTTTGGGCGGAGGCTGCAGCTTGTGCGGTTTATTTGACAAATCGAGCAACAACCAAAAGTGTGCTTGACAAGACGCGTCAAGAAGATGGAACGGAAGAAAGCCCGAGATTGGTCACTTCAAGGTGTTTAGGAGTATTGCATATACTCATGTGTTGGAAGAAAAAAGGACCAAGCACGATGATCGAAGCGAGAAACTCATCTTCATCGACTATGATGCAAGTTCAAAGGGTTATCGTCTTTACAATCCTTTGAATGGGAAGGTAATGATTAGTCGTGATGTTGTTTTTGATGAGGAAGCCTCTTGGGATTGGAATATACAAGAGGAGGAGTATGATTTCCTTCCATATTTTGAAGAAGACGATGAAAATGAGCCGACCAAGGATGAAATGGGTGAAGGTTTGCCTATTCCAGTGCCACCTCATTCGACCGATTGATCATCATTTGAAGGTTCATCCAGCGATTCAAAGAACGAAATTGGCCCAAGAGAAACTCGAAGTCTACGGGAACTTAATGAGGTAAATGAAAATCAAAATGACATAATTCTCTATTGTCTTTTTGATGATTGTGAGACTATTAGTTTCCAAGAAGCCATTGCAAGTAAGAAATGGAAGGATGCAATGGATGAAGAAATTTGAGCGATAGAGAAAAATGACACATGGGAGTTGACCAAGCTTCCAAAAGGGCACAAACCGATCGGAGTGAAGTGGGTATACAAGACAAAGAGAAAAGTCAATGGCGATGTTGAGACGCACAAGGCGAGACTAGTGGTGAAAGGGTATAGCCAACGACATGGCATCGACTATGATGAGGTATTTGCCCCTGTTGTTCGCCTTGAAACTATTCATTTGATTATTGCTTTGGCAGCCCATAATCATTGGAAGATACATCAAATGGATGTCAAATCGGCATTCTTGAATGGAATTCTTGAAGAAGAGGTCTATGTGGAATAACCATTGGGTTATGAAGTCAAGAGTGAAGAAGATAAAGTGCTTTGATTGAAGAAGGCACTTTATGGTTTAAAGAAAGCACCAAGAGCATGGAATTCGAAAATTGACAAGTACTTTCAAGAGAATAAGTATATGAAGTGTCCTTATGAGCATGCCCTCTACATCAAAATGCAAGGTGATAATCATTTGTTTATATGTTGACGATTTAGTATTTACCGGAAACAATCCTAGCATGTTTGATGAGTTCAAAACAGAGATGGCAAAGGAGTTTAAAATGACGGACATTGGTCTCATGAGTTACTATCTTAGGATCAAGGTCAAACAAGGTAAAGATGGGATTTTTATATCCCAAGAGGGCTATGCTAAAGAAGTGCTCAAGAAGTTCAATATGAATGATGTTAATCCAGTAGGAACACCGATGGAATGTGGAGTCAAAATCACCAAGCAAGATGGAGGAGAGAAGGTAAATTCTACATATTTCAAAAGTTTGGTTGGAAGTTTGAGATACTTGACATGTACAAGACCGAATATTCTTTATTCGGTTGGAATTATTAGTCGATTTATGGAGGAACCGACAGCAACACATTGCAAAATGGCAAAAAGGATACTTCGCTACATCAAAGGGATGATTGGTTATGGTCTTTTGATAACTTGTAGAAATACAAGTTATTTATATTATTTTATTTAGATATTGCGGCAAAAAGAAAGAATAGTTGCGTTGATAGTATAGAAATTGGCTAAGAAAGGCGAAAATTATAAAATGTCATTAATACACCCACTAACACCATTGCGATGGTAGAATAGAATGTTTTTAGTTTCTATTTTGTAGGAAATTAGTCACCGCATGCGTTCATAGCTCAAAGACGAAATAAACAACGCATCTACGTCGCATTACGCCTATTAATCAAGAACGAAGAGATGATCAATGCAATGACGACGCATGCGACAATCGATCAAGAGCTCTAGTGATCAACGCAATTTCAACCGCATGCGGTAATAAAAAACAACATCGTATGCGGTGATCGATCGAAGATGTAAAAAGCAACGCATTTGCGAAGGATTCTGACAAGTGTATAGCTTTTAGTTGTGCATTTCTGATGCGTTGATTGCATAACAGAAGGAATATTCACTCTGCCATTTCAGGAACTACCATAACTATATAGTGGGGACCACACATTCAAAGAGTCAAGCCTCGCCTATAAATAGCTTCTGAAAATTCACTGAAAGAAATACATGAATACATAGAGACGTGCATATACTGATTCTGAGAGAGAGACTGGTCTGAAGCGACTGTCCAGAGTAGATCCGGGAGAACCACGAGACAAGGCCGAGAGGTGAGTCTCCGGGCAGAGAATTATTCCGATCCCCATAGTTGAAGCACTGTGCGAAGGTCAATTCTACCAGGAAAGAAAGCCTGAGAGGGAAGCTTTCCTCTCCATTACTTCCACACGCCGACAAGCACTATCTCCGTTCGGAATCTGTGTCAAGATGTTGACATTCTTTCTGTATCTATTTCTAATCTCTATTTCATCATCTGTATTCATCATCTTTAATCTTTCATTCACACCATCTATCAAACGCTTAATCTTAGAATTAAATGGTATGATAATTTCCATTGTCATTTCTCTGTCTCTTCCCACACATCCATAATCCATTTTCTCCATGATTTGTTCTTAATCCCATGGGTAAATAGCAAGAATTAAGCGAGTAAGTTAATTTGTGTTAAGGAAATAATTAAGTTTAGCTAAAGCATGCTCGACGACATCTTCACCTGTGAGAGCAGAAGTGAAGATGTTATTCTGCCTATCGAGAGAGTGTTGGAAGAATGCGTTAACTAAAGCAAGAAGTATTTTCAGAGATGGAAATAACCTTGCGTTCATCACGTTCATCCCTGTTTCACCATAGAGATATGGGAACGCGATCGATCACCGAGAGATGTACGGCAAGAGAAAGCGGAACCTTAGTTGCATCTTTAACGCAATTGACAAACTTGCGATGTTTTTACTATTTACTCTTTCTCTTTCTGCTTCATTCATAAAGATTTGCCATCACATACATCGATTCTTTGTACAACTTCATAGTCAATTCTCGACCTCAGTATTATGTATCATGTATCTTGTATCGTGTATCATATTAGTTTAAGATTTCATTTTATCAACGCAATTTTATTTCCTTGCAATTTACATTTTTATATAAACCCACATTCTTTATTCATTGTACAAACCGATCGCATATATCACATCAGTAGCACATTAATGAAAACAATCCCTGTGTTCGACCTCAGATTATTCTAAGAAACTTGCGTTGGAATTATACTTGGTTTCAGCACAAGGAAACTTGTGACACGCATTACTCCATCGCATACTACGAGCATATCATTAACAACGCATATATTTAGACGTAGTATCACATAAAACTCTCTTTATCGTAAAAGAACTTTAAAGCATATTCAACACGTCATTCATTGCATCCATAAGCCATGTGTTAGAGTAGATAAAGAGAGCAAATCTTATGTCATCAAGTTTATGGCACCGTTGCCGAGGACATGGACTTGTTCATTCATTCATATTCATATTTGTCCACATGCTTAAAGATATAAAAATATCGTTACATCTTTCCTATGTCTCTTCTAGCAATTTTGATATTGTTGGTTATTGTGATAGTGATTGGAGTAGTGATTTGGATGATCGAAAGAGCACTACGGGGTTTGTGTTTTTTATTTGTTAAACGGCGTTCACATGGATGTCAACCCATAGCACATTATCAACATGCGAGGTAGAGTACGTCACAGCAACTTCATGTGTATGTCATGCAATTTGGCTAAGAAACTTAGTGAAGGAGTTGAAGTTTCAAATGGAAGGTCCAATGGAGATTTTTGTTGACAACAAATCGGCCATTTCCTTAGCCAAAAATCTGGTATTTCATGGGAGGAGTAAGCACATTGATACCCGATTTCACTACATTCAGGATTGCATTATGAAAAAAAAAAGTGGAACTCAAATATATCAAGTCATAAAACCAAGCGGCGGACATTTTCACAAAGCCCCTCAAGTTGAAGACTTTTATTAAAATGAGGAGTTTACTTGGTGTAACAAATCAAGTTTAAGGGGAGGTGTTGAAAATTTTGTCATTATTAAACTTTATTTGTGGCATTTAGTGTGACTTTTGGGTTTTGTGACTTTTAGTTTTTTGTAACCAATAGTGATTTTTGAGTTATAGGAGTTATATGAATTATGAGCATTTGATAACATTTATAGCTTTAAACCATAGGCATTCCTATGGTTATGTTTGTAAGCCTATATAAAGACATGCTTAGATGAATGAAAAATATATCTCTCATTTTTCATATTTATCCTCCACGTTTTTTTCTAACAACAAGGACATTGATCCCAACATCTTGTGACACAACAACAATTTGCTTGATTTCACCGTTGTTCTGCCTTTACATTCACGATATCTGGTAAGCCTGAAATATCTTTTAGAATATTGCTCTAGGTGATTTAGGTGTCAGCGCTTTGAATATTTTGCGAGCGAATGTTCATATAATGCATGACGTTATTGACTTTAAATTTTGTTATGGTTGTTTTGCTTGAGAATTTAGCAATATAGTGGTTTATATCCCCTATGTCAAAATCTTCAAGGCAAGCTTAAGATTAGATAGTGTTGGGTGAAAATTTAACTTTAAAAAATAAAAGGGAATCAATCTTTGGTTGAAGAATCCCACATTGGAAAATTTTAATTTGGAAGTCTCTCTGATGTACTCCAATCTTGAATTTTGGGTTTGGATCCCAAGCGTACCCATGTTTTGTAGGGAGTGAGGAGATAGACCAATGTGGGTTCAATGGACGTCCCACACGCGCCGCCGTCCATCCAGTTGGGCGAGGTGAGTGTATGTGTGATTATTAATTTTAATAAAAATATTATTATTTTTATTATTTTTTAAACCGAAAAAAAACCCGTTCGCCGCCATCCACCCTTTCTAACTCTGTTCACGCAAGCAATTCGTCCGTGCACGTTCTGAGGCTCACTGCCTATTTCACTCCCTACCGTTCCACGCTGAAGGCCTATAAAAGGCATGGCCTTCAACAGTTCGAAAACACAACTATTTTCATTCACTCCATTCCAGTTTTCCTTTCTTAACTCTTCCTTTTTAATTTTCCGAGCAGTAGGTTAGAAAGGGTGTGTGTTCTGGTCGGTAACGGTGCATTTCCGATCGGGTTTCTATCTTGGGGACAACGTGGCATTTTTCAGACCTGCTTGCACACTTGGGCAGAGTCACGAAACGTCTTAAAGTGAGTCGCTCTATAACGAGTTTCTGTTTTGTAGGTTTTTTCTCTTTGCTTGAATGTCGTGCCTTGACTGTTTACTGTTCGTCATTCTAAGGGTCATGCCGTTTACAATAGATAGTTATTAAATTTTCTTCCTATTTTGCAGCGATTGGATGAAAATGGTTACACGCAAGTTAGATTGAAAGCTCCAGACTTATTTTTGCAGTGTAGCATACAGGAAAAACCACATAATAGGAGCTGTTTATTTAAGTTGGAAAGTGATGATACAGAGGAAGATCTTCCAGCAGATAAACGATCGGATGCTGGAATTGTTAGCGTTGTGACCTTTATTACTGCTTTGTTATCAGTACTATACATTGTATTTTCTACACAAGTTAGACAACCCAAAATTATGAAGCAATATTAATTAGTTCAACACTTCTTTTTCTTCTCAAGATTAAGTTAAGTTTTGGTTGTAAAAGAAACATTTTGGTTGAGTTACAAATTTAAATTTGATTCTTATAGTTTAGAGAGTTAGAAGTTTGACAAAAGTTGCTATATTTATGGGGGGTTTATTAAATCATATGAGCTATCTATGAGGTTTTATCAAATTATAAGGATGAGATTTTAGGGACAATTTATGAGCGTTTTAACAAACTATAGGGATAACGATCATGAGTTGGCTTAGTGGTAAATAGGGGCATGACCTTGATAAAGGGCCAAGAGGAGTCATAGGTTTAATCCACAGTGGCCACTACCTAGGATTTAATATCTTATGTCTACAGGTTTCCTTGACACCCAAATGTTGTAGGGTCAAGCGAGTTTCTTGTGAGATTAGTCAAGATGTGTGTAAGTTGACCTGGACACTCACAGACATAAAAAAGATAAACGGTAGGGATAATGAGTCCTATTCTAAGCATTTTCTAACCAGCCATCCTTATGTACGATTACAAATTTGGCAGCTTAGAAACCTCAGTTGGTTAGTGTTAAAAATGTATCCAGGGAGCTTCCAGCGATCCAATTTGGTAGCTTAAAAAAATCAAACATTTTTAGGAATTTAAATGTATCTAACAGAAAATAATAATAATAATAATTAAATAGTCTAATAATAATAATAATAATTTCTAGACTGTATATTACTGTTTCTTAAAATTTGCCCATTTTTTAGGAACGATCCTCAAATTTTAGAAACAAGAAACATTAACAGTTATCAAACAAGTCCATTTCTTGAAAAATGAGAAACAAAAAATAGATCGGTAAATTTCATCACGAATTTTGAATCTTTTTAGGGTGATACATCTTTTGAAGACTCGTTAAATTTCATGGTTTTTTTTTATTTAAAAGGGGTTGTAATTAAAGTGTGGGGTAGAGGAATGAACCTCAGACGTCGAGGTCGATAGTATAAGCACTATACCAATTGAGCTACGCTCATGTTGGCAAATTCCAAAAGGGTACATCCAGTTAATTAAGGAAGATAAAAAGTCTTTTCTGCCCTCAACAGATTTGCTTCATATAACATGGCCTGTCATGAAACTTCCAACCATGCATGCACGTGAGCTTAAGAAGAAATCAATTTCTGTTTGTAATAAAGACAAGTCATTAACTCTTCAAGTAATAATTGAAGGTGAACATTCATATTACGAGGTTCTTTTTTTTAGGACTTCATATTATGAGTTATTACAACCAACAACCCTACTTTCTTTCTTTACTTAATATTTCCTTCTAATATTGTGAAGCATGTTCACAAAATATTAAAAGTACAATTGTCTCACATCCAAAAGGTTTAAGAAAGCCATGGACTCTAACTATTATAAAATGAGTTTATATCATTGATTTCAAGTTGTCCAGTTAGAAACATTTTATGCTTGACTATGTTAGCTCTAGTTAAATACCCTTTTGCATTCTCTAATTTGAGAGTGGAAAAATTGTGTGAGTAGTCAAAAGTTTTGAGAAAGTGATTTTGTAATTGAGGTCGGTGAGAGATTTTTATGTAATTGTAATAAATTCACTTTTTGGTTCATCATTCTTCTCTAATTTGGAGTTTGTCCACGTTCATTTCTGTGTTTCGAGTTTTATCGCGTTATTTTAATTTTTATGTTATTTTGTGAGATAGAAATTGGTGACCTTTCCAAACAAAGCATTCATCATAGTCTCTTTTTTCTTTTTTCTTTTTATTTTATTTTTTTCTTTTTTTTAAGGAAAACAACAATTTACTTCTCTGCATGTTTAATCCGATATGTCACCTCAAATTAAATTGGCATTAAATCATCTAAAGAAGTCTTTTCCTCTCCATTATTTCCGAAAGAATGATGAATTAGTTGATCTTAACTCTATTCCTAAATATTCCAATTTTAACCTTCATATCATTGAAGAATCATGCACAAGGCTATTGAATCCTTTACTTCAATCTCAAGTTTCTCGATTATTGTTGGTTGGAAAAGGGAGAGGAAAATAAATATGTGTCTTATGCTATGCGTTGATCTCCATGCGTCGATGGTCATGCGTTGGACTAGAAAATATACAATATGCATTTAAGCACGTATGCGATGACCATGCGTTCCTGTCATAAGTTTTCTTGCTCTCTCGCCAAGTATAAGGAGAAGCAAGTTTCTCGGGATGATCTGAGGTCGAACATAAGGACTTGTAACTAATTAATGTTTGTGAAGTGATGCGTTTGAGGTGATGAATAAAAGTAAAAAGACAGAAAATGGAATATGTGCTACTCCTACTCCTAACTAAACAGATTGAGCAATGGAAGTTTAACTATGAGAATTGAAAGAGATGCAAAAACTGTTAATGCATAATAATGTTCATTATGTTAGGCTACTCGAGTAATCCCAGCTCGCCACACTAACGCATTGCACAACTCTCGGTGGCCATCCGTATGCCTATATCTCTATAATGCATGGTTGCGTCGAGCATAAGATTGTGCCAATCTCTAGGAATACAGCTTACTTTGCTTTAGTGTGTTCCACTACTCACTTTCTCAAGCAGTTAGTTACGGCTAATCAGCTAATAGACAAGCGTTGCTACCACCTCACACTAAGTGAAGAAGATTAACTCACTATACTCCCGCAATGCACACCTCTCGATGGGTTGCTACATGCATTCTATCTCTAGGTTGCACTATTGAGTATGCGACTACCTTTGATAACTAAACGATGAATGTAAACGATGATAAAGAAGAAGAAGATGAAGAAGATGGAGCTGAAGGAACTAAGAGATGCATTATTACAAAATGTATTAATGTCTTAAGCCAAAATGTAATACAATA
This sequence comes from Benincasa hispida, assembly GCF_027475165.1. Classification (NCBI taxonomy): domain Eukaryota; kingdom Viridiplantae; phylum Streptophyta; class Magnoliopsida; order Cucurbitales; family Cucurbitaceae; genus Benincasa; species Benincasa hispida. The sequence goes on from NC_143480.1 coordinate 73,592,995, forward strand.
CAGAGATAAGAGAAGAGGTGGAAAGCTAGATGAAAACAATCTCTTGCTTTTCATCTGAAAATGCATCATGGCTGCTGGTGGTGCCATGGATGGATGGTGGAGAAGTCTCTCTCGAGCTCTATCTCTGGCGTAACTCCGGTCGTCACTCAGAAGGGGCTGTGGAGGTGGAGAATCCTCAAAGAGTGTCTGTTCATGCTCTCATCTGTGATCACAAGGATCTGCCTTAAGGCAGAAGCTCGGATCCCTTGAATTTGGGCTCTAAGGCTCTATTTATAGAGCTTAAATGCCAACAACATTGGTGGTTCCGCTCTGAATCACTGCACTTTTGATACAGTAGGTGAAATGTCAACATCATCTTATCTCTTTGATACTCCCAATGTATGCGTTCATGCTTGTTTCTCTTGAAGTATCAATGCATTCCACTCACTTTACGATCGACCGTCTATCACGGTTATCACTAGTTGCAGCATTCCATGCAATGAACCGGTCTTCATGAAAATCAACGCATGCGATCAACTTTGTGATGGTCTGGGATCAACGCATGCGATCGATTTCTGCAATAGCTACAAAATAGACATTTTGACGCAGGATAACGCATCATATAGGGTTAGCAGAGATTTTCAGTGCTGATCGACGCAAGCTCACTTTTCGCATAAATTCTTAGTATTATCAACGCATATTCTGCTTGTTACCCTCATAATTCTAAGTAAAAGGACAATGGCATGTATTTCTACAAGTTATCAATTATGCTAGAGATTAATGTTTAATTATAAATTACTTTTCCATTACATGAATATTATTTAAAGCCTTTTCTCCCATTGTTGTCTCCACTTTGTTAGAAGTAAGAGTAATTTTAATTAAATAATCCATATTTAAAGATAGATAAAATAAAGGTAGAAGCAATTGTGATACTTAATTAAATTAATGGTTCAATCTTGTGGATAATACTCAAACTCAATCACTATATTAAAATTTGACATTGTACACTTGTTAGTTTTGTATGGTGTAAAAAAACTCAATCACATGAAGATAAATCTTCAACTCCTCAAGTTTGGGACGTTGATATACGCAAGCACACACATTGAGTGATAATATAGTAAAGTGGGTAAGAGACCAAGTATTGTCCTCAAGGAATTAGAAATCTATTTCTCTTTAACTATCAATAAATTGTTTCAATTTTATTTAGGGACTCAAAACTTTGATGGTGAAATTTATTTTATAACAAAGAAAGCAAATAAATAATTGATTTGTGTAAATACTCGACTAAAAACGTCTTAAGGTTTCAATTTCATTCTCTAAACATGTGGAATCAAAGAATTCTTCATTAGATTAATTCAAAGATTGGCATAGGCCTGGAAGTCTAAAGTCTAAGTTTCTTTTCTCGATTTAAATCATTTCTAACACCTAAATATTGATTTTACTTTCATGTAATCAAGTAATTTAGGCATAACATGATGACCTTTCATGTCTGGCCTGTATTGTTTTCCCATCATTCTCATTTAATACAACAAATACTCTAGTATGCAAGTTCAATCCTAAAACCCTATCTCTCAAGGAAGATTAAAAACTTCACAACAAATACATGTTGATCAAGTATTCAATTGGTTAAGCACAAACATCCTAGAACTTCAATGATATAATTATAATAAAACTAGTTCAATTATTCCTCGACATGCTAAAGAATTACATCTAGCCCCATAACTAAAGAAAATTAGCCACTCCATGTTCATTAAATACATCACATTAATGTTTTACATAATTTTAAGAGAATGAAATAGAGAAAAGTAAGAGATTAGTCGTCGATCTTACATTGCTGCTGGCGTCGCATCAACGTCACGATCCTCGATCTTGTCTATGCGATGACGAATGACACACACACATACAAGGCGACCGCATAATATCATAACCTATCTCTAGGGTGCATGCGATGCATGTTGGAAAACAGAGCTTATCTCTATGTCTCTATCTCTTGCTTATGCAGATCTAATCTTGCTCTCTCGAGTCTAGATTCTAACCTTGCTCTCTCAAGTCTTAGGTTCTTTCTTTAGACTCTCTCTCGAATAGCTCTAAAGGGGTGTTGGGCACAACATCAGACAAGATGATTGCATGAAATGAAGATCCTAGGTCATGTTAGCTAAGTTCTTCTCAACCCGTTTGATAGATTTAGCTACTCATGCATGCTTTTAAGAGAGTGAACAGATGTAGATAAGCAAGTTCCATTTTATAGATATGTAATTGAAATACAGAATAACAATGCGAAATAAGAATAAAGAGCCTGGTAGCAATCTCTTGCTTCCCAAGGCTTTTACACTATTCTTCTCTACTTTGCTCAAAAGATAATTTCGCTCTCGTGAGAATCAGCCCTCTCTCTTCTTTTCCACGCCTTCTGGATTCTCTCTCGAGCTGGCCAGAGTGACCTTCCGGCGTCTCTTCCCTTCTTTCGCTCCGCCTTCTAAGTAAAAGAAAAACTATGAACAAGGCTACTTCTATCTAAGGGAAAGTTATCTAACTGTCGAACTAGACGAACTACTTCACTGAAGGTGGCCTCAGGTATTTATAGAGCTTTGGGATGAAAGGCTTCTTCTCTCTTATGATTGCACTGATGGGATGGCATTAATTCTCTATCTGATGCGCCGAATATTTGTCACCGAAAAGTTGAGTGTACTTGCTACAATAGTTCGTTAACGGTTTGTCAACTTAATTCAGAATCGACTGTCATCAACTTTCTGTCCCATCGTGATTCATTACGCTTTTCACCCGGATGTGCCCACCAAGTTGCATCGGCTCTATGCGGCAACCTTCTTGAGCAGATATTTGCGAGCGCAAATCTCCGCGTAGCCTTGCGATAACGCAATCTTTTGATGCGCTCGTCCGTTGATTTCTTGTGATCGTATTTTCTGCCTTGCGTCAACGCATATTCTACACAAAAATACATAAGTTAACTGTTTTCATGCGATGGACGCATGCGACCACAATATTGTGAACTTAATGCTTTTGGACGAAAGAATGTATATTTTTATCAACGCAAACCTACATTGTTTAATAACTTAGAACTGTAATAACGTGCTTTTTTGCCCGTTATCAAGTTTCATCATCGATTTATAAGTTTGAAATTTGTTCAACAATGTCGTTAAGTTATAAGTGATTTTGTTCATGATAGCATTTGTCTTGAACGGCAAATATCTATCAGGAAGAGGTTCCAGTATCATGCTCACTTGACTTGTTTCGTCTATCATAGCCTCGTGAGCCTCTGCCATGTTAAAATGGACCATCATGTCGAGAACATTGGTCCTATCCTTCATACGTGTCATATACACATATTTGATGGCTTCATGTCTAACAGACGATGACAGTTTTTCGAACATCTCCTGTAATGATGCCATGATCTCATGAGTTGTGGGCATGACCTCATGTTTCTTGTTGAGTACATCAGATATACTCGCTAAGATATAGGCCCGAGCTTTTTCGTTCACCCTCACCCACCCTATCATAGACATCCCGAACATTTTGAGTCGCCGTTGAACTGGGAACTGGAGGATGCTCCTCCGTTAACACAAACCTCAAATCATCTACTACTAATATTGTATTGATATTCGATTTCCAATTCGAATAACCCTCTCCGTTAAATTTGTCAGAAGCAAGTAGTTGTATAATCGAGTTCGACATTGTTGAAACATTTTAAACAAACTCTATTAAATATGCATCTAAATCCATTTTAGCAAAACTATAAAGTACCCAATAAATCTTTATTTATTTGCAAACGATACTTAAGTGATTTAGAACAAATGCTACCGTGGGGCAGTGAAGAATTCCTTAACAGAAGCAGGACAGTTCTTGACCAAATATTATTATCTAGAATAACTCATATACTAATAGTTCTTTTGGTTATCGTTTTCGGTCAAGATCTTTACTAACACTTAGTAATTCTTGTAAGTGTGTCACCATTTTCAGATTTTATAAGATGGTATGAATATGCCTCCAAGATAGAAGACAATATCCAAGACGGAACTATAAAACCCTATTCATTTTACTGAAGTCTGGGTTGTTCCGAATGCTATGTTACAACCCTTCGTAGGGATCGTCGCGGTTAACGACTAGCTAGTGTCGCATAAAAATGACAGTAGACGCAATATAGGAATCTCACGATTCAAACTAATGAAGGAGACCGTAGGACAATGTTGACACATTTCCTCCACCCACTTACTATGAACCACTTCTCTCATTCACCTTGTTATTGACCCATGCAAACACTTTCTGTATGGAGCAGTCGAGGTAAAATCGACAAGAAGCAAGCATAGATCTCACGGTGTGAACACTTGAGGACGTGAGAGCTAATAACTATATATCAAATATATTGTTAATCTCTCACTGAAGTGTTCTAAATGTTTGGGTAATTTACTTAGGCACGACGACTAATTTCATACAACCTAAGTCTAAATGGTTTATCCAAATATAACTCTTATAATTGGATTTAACTTACAATGTTTAGGTGATAAACCATTTTATTACCCACATCACTCACGCAAGCTCATAAAATCAATTAATAACTCTCAATAGTTCGGTCATAATCCCCCAGGTAGGAGGTGTTCCATAAACTGTCAACTTAAGTACCCCCAGCCTTAGACAGGTTTATGAACCGATATGAGTTTGTAATCGTGTTTTATAAGATAACAATCTATTTTAACGTTTAAAATTAGTTGTTAACCTAAGGAGCATGCAACTGTTCTTTGTTATGGATTTTTAATGTCTAACCAATTTTATAACAACTTACAAAATTTAGACATGCTTAACATCCACAATATTCAACAAAGGTATCTAATATAACTATTATATTAAACACAACCCTAACATGCATACTATATATTATAACAATTATAACATACTTTCAATGCATGTAACATGCTTCCTACGGTGGGGTTTTAAATCTACATGGCATACTGTATGCATATACATGAATTATTTAATTATCACATACATCTCATGCATAAACAATTAAATACTAACTATTATGGTTTTCGTTTTGGCATAAACAAGCAAACAGATAGCTAACTATTACAAACAGCTTCATAACCATCTTTGAACCGCTCCAAACCGAACCCAAACAAACTTGAACCGAGCTAAATGAGTTTGAACTAGACCAACAAAGCCTGAACGGGACCAACCAAAACCATTTGAGGCTGAACCGGATTGAACCTTGAGTAAATCGGTCGAACCGGCTGCTCTCGGTCCAACGTCAAAGTGCTGCTAAGGCAGATTGTGTAGCATTGAAGGTAATCGTCTAGTGTCATCGCCTTAGGTTGAGAGGAAGTACACAATCGCTTAGTGTTTGCTGAAAGCTAAACGATCGTTTAGCTCTATCGCATAAGACTAGACGATCGCTTAGTTCCATCGTCGTGCAATCATTTAGCTCCATCGCTTAGTACTAAGCGATCACTTAACACCATCGTCCAACGCATTCAAGTCATCGTTTAGTATCCACCACAGCTAAATGATCGCTTAGCTCCATCATATAGAACATCATCGTGTCGCATAGCATTTATCTACATGATCGATTAGCTCTGCGACTAAACGATTGCTCAGTGCTATCGCATAGCACTTCATCGCATCGCTTAGCACGCATCGTAGCTAAACGATTGTATAGCACCATTGTTTTGCAAAATCAACGTATCATTTAGTTCCCATAACAAAGCTAAACGATCGCGTAGTGCTATCATATAGCAAATAACCGCATCGCTTAGCTCCTGCAGGTACACGATCGTTTAGCGTTCAACATCAAAATGACCAGCATCTATTGCTAAACGATCATCTAGCTTTTCTTCACATCGTGTAACGTCTGGAGCTAAACGATCGCTTAGCAACTGGACCTCAGCAACAAATTTGAGCAGAAGCTGAAAAAACTGAAACAGCAGCTCGACCTTCTTCGCTTGTTTCTTCAATTACATCTTAATTTCAACTCTAATGACTCCAAATAAATTACAGACTCTTGCTAACACATAAATTTTCATCAAACAAGAGCCAATTAAAAATTTTAATTGAGAAATTAAAGAGAATTAAGATGCCAAATCTCAGAAAACTATAGCAATGCATCAGTTTCATATATCTCATGAAAAACACCCACCTTGCCAAAATTAAAATGAATTGAAAGCTTAAAAGATGCTCTGATACCAATTGAAAGAGTTAAATAACATGCAGTGAAAGTATCAAGGATCCAGAAGCATTCAAACTCACTAATTTTGGCAGAAACTAAAACATGCCAAAATCAAGGGTTTTAAGATCATACCTTCGATGAACTCTCCAAGAAAGCGAGTGTACAACAGCAACCTTCACTTGATATCACTGTGAACCACCTCAAAGCCTTCCTACTATGCTCTTGAAGCTTTAGGCAGAGTTTTGGGACTCAAGAATAGCTTGAAAAGGTGAAGAACATAAAGAACTCATAGCAGTCGACAAGAAGAACAGTTTCTTCTCCCAACAATTTTTCTCTAAAAACTTCTGCATTTTATTTTTCAAATGACTCCAATCTTCTTTATATATTATAGATGAACATGCAAAGAAATGAAGTGCATGGCTTGCAGCTCATGCTTGGAGAATCAATGAAGAGAAGATAATGGCCTTTATGTGAGCATGAAGATGAAGATAATGGAAAAAACTCATTCTCCATTTTATGCAACATGCAAAACGAATTTTCATTTTTCTTTTCAAACATAAAAATATTTTAAAACCATTTTAATTGAAAATTGATTTTCTTAAATTAATTTCATAAATTAATTTAAAATATTAATTAATTTAATATCAAATATTAAATTAATTTTTGCACAATAATCATCTTCATATATTTAAATCATATTTAAATATATATTCTCTTATTCCGTATAATTTGAGTGTTTTGAATTAATTTCTCAAGCTACCCTAAAGCTTATCCATTTACAAGCTAGTAGGGGGACATACAGATCATGGGCTCCAACGATTCGAGATTAATCGACTAAACCCATTAGTCCGATCTAACCCCCGTTCGTTACCTTATGGGACACTCCACTATAGCCCATAGTTGAACTCCCTTCACTGTAGATATATTATGTCCACTTAATAACCATAATCAGTAAGTCGATCCTTCACAGGTTGTTCGTAATCACAGCTAGGTCAAAAATACCGTTTTACCCCCGTGATTACATCTTGTTTCTTAAGTTCCTACTGATCCTCTAATGAACAATTCTGATTCATAATCTCAATGAATCAAATCCTTTCTCTATCATGAGAAGGCAGGACCCCGATTGTTCAAGACCTTGAATCAGTACTTAAGAGAAAAACCTATATGCTAACCCTAAATAGGGTAGGAATGAATTCTATTTTGCAATGCTATGTCCCCAGCTATTCATCCGGTCTTATCCCCAAAATGGTAAGCTTATTGAGCAGTGTTGTTGGACTACTCTCACCGTTTGTAGATTAAAGGATAATCCCAAACAAACAGGAGTTCATAGCTAGCTCAGGATTAAGATCAAGTTAACCTAGGTTATATAATAAATGAAATATCCAGTTTTAACAGTAAACGGTCGTTATAAAGAAAAGTGACTATTTTCGTGGTCCAGTCTATATGCAAACTCATTGCATAGGATGCCCCCACTCTCATGTCTCAACATGAACAATTTGTGGATCACATCATTTGTAGCACCTTACAACTTCTTGTAACGACTACAGAGTGGGCCGCATCTAATAGTGTTACCAGGATGAGATACCCAATTTCATCCATATGCTTATTAGACCATTTAGGCTATATACTATCAACTTGATCTTGTTTATGTCACTACATAAAGTTACAGCATTCAGACTATAGCCAAGGATGCGTTTATTGGATTTTCATAATAAGATACAAAATCAACAAGTCATTATTATTGATAAAATAGAATGATTAACACGAATTGCGAGTTCTAGGACATTCTTAACATAAGCAACATTATGCCTAAGTTATGTCCATAACGTCATGGTGTTGGGCATAGCATCATGACATTGCCTTGTTTTTCAGTCTCAGGTAAGGATGTTTAAATGACTCAATAACCTGAACAACTTAGACTACCCAACCTAAACTGTAATGGTTGGGTTGAGTTAGTTTTATTTTTAGGTTGGGTTGGGTTAAATTTTGACTATTTTTTTCAAGTTGGATTGGGTCTCAGATTGAATATTTTTTTTTCCGAACTGGCTCAACCAAACTAAATTACATATATAATAATAAAAATGTATATGTTTCTTCTTAGTATTGGTAAATTTATGAAATTTTAATGTTTTTCTTTTAGGAACATTTGGTTTTGAAAGTTTGTAGTAGATATCATGTATATTTAGTATTTAACATTTGAGTTTTATGAGATTTTCGTTATTAGACATGTGTCGTAGATAAAGTTAAGTATTTAAATTATTAAGAAAAAAATAATATCCAGACAACCAAATCCAACCCAACCTGAATTTTAAGGGTTGAGTTGAGATCTTGATTAGGTATTTTAGGTTGCCAACCTAGCCAACCTAAATTTTTGGGTTGGTTAAAAAAAAATCTCACAACCCAATCCGTGTACACCCCTAGTCTGGTGTTTCAAGTGTCGAGCATAGCATTGCAATGCTTCTTGGCCACTTTTTTAATCTTTTTTCCTCTCTTGTCATGCCTTAGATCAACTTTGACATCCCTAAGGCTCTTTTCTTCATCATTTCATCTTGATTAGTCATTTTCAGTTCTTACAAATTCAATAAATAAAACTAGCTAAATCTTAAGTCTAAGAAATACTTTTTAAGTGATTTTTCAAGTACGCAAGGGGTGTTACCCATTGTTGCTAGGGTTGGCCTCGACTTGACTAAGTCTGAGCAGCTTTCTATAGGCCCATTTTGGGCCTAAGGTAATGTTATGGGCCACACTAGGGCATGCCTTATCAGGTACTTTGTTAGGCTCAACCTTGGCCAAGCACATTGGCTTGAGAAAAGGCTCAAGACAACCCTATTCTCTAGGCCCATTTTGGTCCTAAGGTGCTATTTTTAGCTCGAATCTTGTTATTTCCTGTTTGATATGATCTTCAATCCAAAATCACCCATAAAAAGGTAATGTTGGATAATTGCTCAATTTAAGAGTGACCTATCAAATGGTCCAAATAAAATAATTAAATTTATACTCCAAATTCTCGTAACAAAACTTTTAGGGAGTGTTTGGCTTACCAACATGAGTTGAGTTGAGTTGGTATAATATACCAACTCATTGTTTGGCCCACCAAATTTAAATGTTGGTGGAGTTGAGTTAATATATTTTACCAAATCAACTAAACTCTCCATTCTTCCAATATTTTCAATGGCTTCACCCATCAGCCACTGTCACACTCCGAAAACTAACTTCGGGCTCCGACAACCATCTCTGAGGACAACTTCCATGACCAACTCCGGTATAATGTCCCAAAGTTTTGAGGTAAATTTTAATTTAATTATCTCTAATTATTTAGGATGTATGTTGAATCTTCAAGGCTCAATTGTTTTACTTTGAAAATATTGAGTTTAATTCAAGTAATGCTTAATTCAATTAGTGGTATTTGAAATTCATTTGGTGAAGATTTGGAAAAGACGTCCTTGTTTAATAAAAGATTTTTGGGGTTTAATTTGAATTTGAAATTCGAGAAGTAAAAGGGAAAATATTTATTTAGGAAAAAAAGAAAGGAAAATTGATGAGATAGAAAAGAACATATATAAGGTCTACCTTGAGAAGTGTGCCAAAGAGGAAAAAAGAGAGAATTTTATTTTCTTCTTCCACCTTCAGTCGCGTGCGACATGTCTTAACCCTACTATGACAGAGTGGGTTGAGACTCCCACGAAGTGGACAAGACAATAAGCAAGCATGATCCAGATAAAAGCTCTACGCAAGCGAGTGATCGTTCTCCATTATCCATATGCATGGGTGGCAGATTAATAAATGTTCAGAAAGTACTATAAGGGGAAGGCATGGTATTGGCTCTCCACCACCCTTGGGCCTTGATGCCTAAATGAGCTACCCCATGACACATAGTGTGTCATGGCGTGGGCAAGTGTTGTGGGATGAATGTCTCAGACAACTTATTGTGAGGAGGAGTAACTCAAAGACAGTGTTGGGTGGCACGAGTGTGTCGACATTGTGCCTTCTTTGGAAGAATAAAGGTTGGTAAATATGCTAGGGTAACGACACGACATTCTTAAACGACATGGTATGGTTGCAAATGTCGTCATGCCACGATCATGTTCGTATTGATAACTGTCTCATTGGTCTCGATAAATGTGAATGCCCCAAGAGTTGGTTCTCGATAGTCGTGTCCCTATGTGAAATGAAGTTGTATGTTATCCTAAGGTTCAGGGTGGCATCCTTGAATATCAGTGGACACCCGTTGAGTGTCGAAAAGTTAGTCTTGTCTCAGTTAGAAGTAAGACTTATCCCGATTGGCAAGTTAAGCTAGTTACTGACTCAAGATGAAGTAGGAAGCTTACAGTGAGTTTGATAAAGTAGTACTAACCCCGTGATAAGTCAGGACTCATGCCGGTAAGGTCCCAACTTCATATGAGGAATGGGATGATCAAGTGGTCAAGAACTAAGGTGAAAGAGAGATGGTGGAATGTAGAAAAGGCGACGTACATTGTCGAGATAAGCTAATATGTAAGCGTTAAGTTAAGAACATTCAATTAAGACAATGTCATTGGCGAGCAAAGAATGCTCACAGGTATGACTATTTGAACGGATGTTCGATGCAAGTCGTGGAACAAAGATTATGTAAGCTCGGCTGAGGATGAAAGAACCTCGCCTGAAGGAAATAGGATGTATTGGCTAGAATTAGCCTTTAGACTGGCCATGGTGAAGAAAATATCATGGAGTCGCATGGTTAAAGAAGTACGATTGTGACATTTGGTATTAGAGCTACACTTTGAGTGTTGAGTTGGACCTCGAAGACAACCCAGTCGGAATCAGAGTGACTTCACAAGTGTGTCGAGAGTGTCAGTTCGGTAGGGCGATTGTGTTAGTTCATATCACAAACAGAAAAAGGGTTGAATATCACAAACAGAAAAAGGGTTGAAGCCTGACTCTTTGAATTTTAGTGAGTGCTAAAAGTAGGTTACTTAGTTGAGTGGAGTCAAACTCGTCAGAAAGCAAGAACCAAGCTCTATTGCCTAGGAGTTTGGCAGTTCCATGTCCAATTTTAGAAAGAAAAAATAAAATAAATAATCAAACAAATTAGGAAAAAGTGGGCCAATGCCCCAAAAAAGCAAAGTTGGACGTCAATGGCTCGTAGATGTGAAGTGGTCCAAGACTGGGTGCCAAAAAACAAGAGTAAGAGGAAGAAAGGTGGCTAGATCTTGTGGAATGTCAGATTGGGGGCAACATTAGAAGAGAAAGAGAATTTTTCTACATCTGCTCACCCTGAGTACACACGAGCCAGAAAATGCTCTTAAGAAAGTGGCAAAAGCAAAGTTCAAAAGGGAAGTCGTGGAAATGACATTCACTTGCCTCAGTTCCTTCATAAGACAGAAGTTGTGCATTTAAATGTCTGTTATTGTTTACGATAGAAGCGAAGCTAAAAGAGAGATGGGTTGGGTGAGACCTAGACCTTAATCCCCTTCAAGACAATTCAGATGGTCACTTTCGAGGTATATGAAGGCCTGAGTAACGTTTGTGCAAGTCAAGAGGAAGAAAAATTGCCACCGTCGGGTTAGCATTGGTAGTGTCTGTGTTGACTCCTTCGAAAATCTGTAAGCAATAGATGAGACGATCAAGGCAAAAGTACAAATCAGTGAGATGGCCTCTAGGCCATCAAAGAGAAAAGAGCAAGGGGGTAAGCCATAGCCAGAAAAGTGCCTATAAGGCATAAGAAAGGAAAGGAAAGAAATAGAAGGTGAATCAAGTGTGGTGCCTTCAAAAGAACCATTGTCGTCAATAGGGACAGTGTTAGTGGTTGCAAGCAGATAAGCCGAGAGTCAAGAGAGACGTTGTCGATAAAAGTGCAAATGCAAGAAAGAAAAGGAAGAGAAGCATCCTAAGAGTGGACATTGTGGCTAAGAAAGAGTCGTCAAAGAGATAGATGGGTTGCTTACCCTATAAATGTGCTCCAAAATACGTGAGCACATGTGTCCCGTAAGCTAGTCCATGAGAGATAGATGGTTGGATTCACAAGAGGAAGGTAAAGTAGCCAAAAAAGCTCAAGCGAAGAAGTGTCATTCTGACGAATTAAGTGAGGGAGGAAGAGAAAGCGTGCATGAGTTTTAGTTGAAGCAACCTTGCAACTTATTTTGCCACAACAAGTGGCTTAGTAATTAAGATCGGCTTGCAAGGGAAGAGTCGTCTTTGAGAAGAATCAGGGGAGAAGAGTTGGTTGTCTTAACATGAAATTTCGTTGTCAGTTGCTTAGGAAATAAGAAAGTTGAAGTCAGGTGGGCTTGAAGTGAGAGTAAGAGTGCCCGAGTGTAGTTCAGTGTCTTGGTGAGATGTTTCGAGCCAAGTCCTCGAGTGGAACGCAAGTAGGTCCATAAAGAGGAGCAGTCTCATAAGCATTGTACCAAGTTAATGTTGTTTGAAGTGTGGAAAAAGGGAAGAGCGGAGCCAGTTAGCCTATCTAAAGAAAGAAGACGTCATCGAGGATGAGGACGAGAATAAATAGGGGAGAATGTCTTGGCCCTACTATAAGGAAGAGCGTCATCGAGGACGAGGATGCTATTAAGTAGGAGAGAATGCCTCGACCTTACTATAAGGGTGAGCATCATCAAGAACGATGATGAGAATAAGTGGAGAGAATATGTTGACCCAGAAATAGCGTCATCGAGAATGATGACAATGTTAAGTGGAGGAGAGTGTCTCAACCCTACTATGACAGAGTGGGTTGAGACTCCCACGAAGTGAACAAGACAAGAAACAAGTATGATGACATCTAAAAAGGTCACAATGTCGACACACTCGTGCCACCCAACACTATCTAAAGAAACAAGTTATACCATGAGGTGTTGAGTTGAGACTTAGCTTGACTTAAGGGTTGACATGCGTTGAAGATGTGCTATATGCGTTGAACATCCGAGGGCATGTAGGCACATAAGACGAGGCTAATAATATGCATTGGAAGAGTGTTGGTCATAATCCTAGTTGAGCGCATAGGCCAAAGGTAAGCCATATGGGAGAGGAAGGTATGCGGCCAAGGATGCGATGCCTTGAGTTTAGTATGACTCAAGTTATGCGTTGATGAGAAAGCCATGGGTTGATGATGGCTAACTAAGAAAAGGACATGCACGGCCAAGCAATAAGGTTAGGATGAGCCTTGCGAGCATCTAGCATATGTGACCAAGTTGTGTCAATCGGATGCACAAGGTAAGGCTGCGTTAATTAGAAATGGCGCAATCAAGGTTAGTAGGTTACATATGGAGAAAGGTGCTAGGCGGCAATGGCATGAAGGGTGTTATGTTGAGGTTAAAAAGGCACCTCAAGGGCGCAAAGATAAGATGGACGCATATGCCAAGGGGTGGACATAGGTATGTTGCACCAATTGGATGGATGCAAATGAGGTTGGACGGACGCATATGAAAGCATTTGTGGTAGATGGATGCATATGAACGCATTTGCGATGGATGGAGGCATTAAGGTAGGATGGGCACATATGAGATTGGATGGACACATTCAAGGTCGTCATCTAAACATGTGGCTTGTTGGGGAGAAATCTTAGGCCTTAAACAAATGAGGTGGATGCACAAGAAGACATGCAAATTTGAGAGCTATGTGTTGGTAAAAGGAGAGGAAGACACCTTGGATTACGATGGCGTAAGGATTGCGTTAATAATGTAGAGAAAGGACACTTGGACATGCGGCCAAGTAGGAGGTGTCGGCCTTGGAGAGATTTTGGACGCCTATAAATAGGGCTAAAGACTTCTCTTCAGATGATAACTCGATTTCTCTTCAAAGGACATTAGGACATGTAGGAAGGCCAATTGTGAGGAATCTATGTGTTGATAAAGGAACGCATGCGTTGGTATCAAGACTATGCGTTGGTCATGAAGTTCCAAGAGGAGGAGATGTTGTCGGACAAGAAGGTCTGGAAGTAGCATCAACTTGGGACAAGGATATCTCCCAAAAAACTTGTGTGTTTAGAGTGATTTTAAAGCCACCTAAAAGCTCTGAGAGTCTAGTTTTCAGGGTAGGGCTACTGGAGAAGAATCTCCAAGGAATCAGGCTGGAGAATGAGGAAAAGACAGAGGAGGCGAGCTATCGGGTAAGCTTGGCCAGCCTTGATGTTTTGATGATTCCAGCCAAACCACGAGAAGTTCTGAGCTAAGATTTTAGGGTAAGATTCCTGAGACATTTTAGAACATGTTTGCAGAAGGAAGTATCTTAAAATAAGTTCTATAATTATGAGTAATCTAAGCTGATAATCGAATCTGGAATTTAGGGTTCAAAAGGGAAACCAAGGAAACCTAAGGAACTTCGGAAAGGAAAGTTCCTAACCAACCAAGGTGAGTGGTTATTCCGTTGTTTGAATGGTTGATTTATATATGTGTGTGATTATATAAATAGGTTGTGTTTGAAATATTCGCATGATCGGGAAATATGTTTGTCTAGATATTTGATTTTTATTGTTGTCACAATGCGTGTATATTTGCATTAGGAAATGGGATTCAAACCCAGAATATTGTTAGCTTTCTTGGTGGGACGCTTGGCTGGGATTGTCAGAATATCTGACTGGGATTTTCAGCGCACCCAAACAGGGCTAACAAAGAATGTCAACATGTGCACAGTCGACGGGTTATAGGGTATTGAGCTTATGTCCATGTTGGTCGTCACGGGTCATTCGCGGAGAATACCAGGGAAAAATACATAATCATGCCAAGGTTGTCCAGTTGACAGGCTGGAGAGATTACATTTTGCTATGTGATTGTTGTTGATTGTGGAATTGTTTTCCAAAAGATAAATTTCTAAAATCAATCTTATGTTTGTTTAAAACTGCCACTCACTGAGCTTTGTAGCTCACGTTTTCTATGTTTTATGTCTTTTCCCCCCCCAAGTAGCGGAAGGTGAAGAGTTCCAGGGTGCTGCTAAGATCAAGGTTTGGCACAAGCCATAATTATACTTCCGGAGGGTTTAAAGAATGGTTGTTGTAAAATTTGTAATTAAGTATTGGAGTTATATGAACATTACATTATTGTAATATAAAATGGGCCTACTTAATCAGTTGTTGTTATCTCCTTGATTTAAAGTTTATTGAGTATAGTAAAGAGGTTCAGTTGGACAGTAGGTATCACAAAAGGGTGGTATCTGTGGTCCCTCACGCCTCTCCTCGGGCTCAGGAGTGCGGGCTCGGGGTGGGGTGTGACAAAAACCCAGAAATGCAGGACTTGCCTGCACATGAGGACCCCCCACCGCTTATTGACCCTTCTCGGTCAACATGACAAAGAGTTAGAGCAAGAAGTGGGACCCAAAATTTGATCGTGCCCCTGTGAGTATAGACACCCCCAGAGATCCCGATCGAGTACACTGCCATGGCCGTAGTGATTGAAGAAGTTGTTACAAAGGCTGTGGTGGGGCAATTAAAGGAAATTGTGGCAGAACAGATAGCTCAGCATGTTTAACTGCAATAGATACCACCCCTGCAGGTTCCGACACCACAAGTTCAGAATTAGGATTAGGCATTGAACCAAGTTGTGGTAGGTCTTTTAATGGAGGCTAGACACCTATAAGACTTCAAGAAATATGACCCTTCGACATTTGATGGGTCACTGAAGTACCCTACTAAGGTAGAGTTGTGGTTGTCTTTCGTATAAGGTATTTTTCAATATATGAAGTGCCTTGGAGAACAGAAACTACAGTATATCGCCTCTGTACTCGTCGATAATGCCAAGGTGGTGTTTAACAGAGAGGATGATAAATGCTAATGGGGGACAAGCAACGTGAGACCAATTCAATGAACGATTCTATGAAAAGTACTTCTCTACCCACGTGAGGTATAAAAAGCGAGCCAAATTTATGAACCTAAAGCAAGGGACCATGGTGGTGGAAGAGTATGAAGAGAAGTTCGATAGGTTGTTTTGTTTTGCCCCTGACTTGGTGTCCATTGAAGTAAAGAGGGTTGAGAGATTTGTTTAGGGACTTCGAGATGGGGTGCGAGGCATCGTACAAGCGTCCGAGCCGACTACCTATGCAACAACATTCCGTGCAGCAGCACGAGTAGGCTACCCACCAGGGTCTGGGTTTCTAAGGTTTTTAACAGTAGAACCCACCTCAGGTCAGAAGAGAAAAGTAGACCAGAGAGCTTCAGAGCCTCCATAGAAGAGCCAGAACAAAGACAAACCACAAGAACATATTAAGTACCAAGCTTCTGATTTAAGAGGGCTGGAGGGACAAGCCCATGTGCAAATCGTGTGGGAAGTATCATTGTGGGCGTTGTTTGATTGGTATAGGAACTTACTTCAGGTGTAAGCAAGCAGGGGCATACGGCCAATCCACGCCCTAGTAGTAGAACTAGAGGGGGTAGAGGTCATCCCCTAAGCTCACAGTAGGGGAGTTGAAATAGACAGCAACAACATGATCGCTTTTATCCTACAACTCGATGAGAGAAGGATAAGTTAGACTCTGTGGTGACAGGTACACTTCCTATTTTGGGACATTATGCTCTTGTGTTGTTTGACTCTGGATCGATTCATTCATTTATATCATCTGTGTTTGTGAAGCATGCTAGTATAGAATTAGAACCATTGTGATATGTATTATCAGTTTCCACTCCATCTGGAGATGTTATTCATGTGACTGAGAGGGTAAAAACATGTCAGCTTGTAATAGTAGAACGTATGTTAGATGTGCCCTTGTTAGTCCTCAATATGTCGGATTTTGATGTGATATTAGGTATGGATTGGTTGACTGCCAATCATGCCATTATAGGTTTTTTTTTCGTAAAGAAGTTGTCTTTAACTCCCCTACATAAGCTAGTTTTAAGTTTAGAGGAGTCAAGACTGAGGTTTTGCTTAGGGTAGTCTCAACTTTAAAAGTTATGAAGATGGTTAGCCATGGTGCTTGAAGCCTTTTAACTAGTGTAGTTGATATCGGCGACCTTGAGTTCACCCTGTCGTCTGAGCCAGTTGTGAGGGAGTATCCAGATGTTTTTCCAGATGATCTTCCTAGTCAGCTACCGTACAGAGAGATAGACTTCACTATTGAGTTAGAACTAGGCACTACTCCTATCTCTGAAGCTTCATATAGAATGACTCTAGCAGAACTAAAAGAGCTTAAGACCTAGTTGCAAGAGTTGCTTGACAAGAGTTTCATATGTCCGAGTGTGTCCCATGAGGTGCGCCAGTTTTGTTCGTGAAGAAAAAGGATGGTTCGCTACACCTAGGCATAGACTACAGAGAGATGAACAAGGTAACCATCAAGAACAAACATCCTCTCCCTAAAATTGATGACTTCTTTGATTAGTTACAGGGAGCTACAATGTTCTCTAAGATTGACCTTTGCTCAGGTTACCATCAACTGATGATAAAGGATAATGATATCCATAAAACTGCATTCCGTTCTAGATATGGACATTATGAGTACGTTGTAATGTCATTTGGTTTTACTAATGCTTCAGCAGTGTTTATGGATCTGATGAACAAAGTGTTCAAGGAATCCCTTGACACCTTTCTGATAGTTTTCATCAACGATATCTTGGTTTATTCCAAGATAGAGGTGGAGCATGAGGAGCATCTTCGAAAGGCTTTAGAAACTCTAAGGGTGAACAAATTGTATGTTAAGTTCTCCAAGTGTGAATTCTAGCTACATTAAATGTCTTTTCTGGGACATGTGGTGTCAAATGATGGAGTTCCTGTAGACCCAGCAAAGATTGAGATGGTTACTAGTTCACCTCGTCCCATGACAATTAGTAAAATGCATAGTTTTTTGGGGTTGTTATTATCGTTGGGCTGTAAAGGATTTTTCTTGCATATCCACTCCTTTGACTCAGTTGAATAGAAAGGAGCTTCTTTTGTTTGGAGTAAAGCTTATGAGGACAGTTTTCAAAATCTTAAGCAGAAGCTTGAAACTGCACCAATTCTTATAGTACAAAATGGTTTAGGAAGTTTTGTAATTTACAGTGATGCTTCTAAGAAAGGGTTGGGATGTGTGCTTATGCAACACGGTAGGGTGGTTGCTTATGCCTCCCGCCAGTTGAAAAACTATGAACGGAACTATCCTACTCATAACTTGGAGCTAGCGGCATTGGTCTTTGCTTTGAAGATCTGAAGACACTATCTATACGGGGAGAAGATACATATTTTCACAAAGCATAAGAGTTTGAAATACTTCTTCACGTAGAAAGAGTTAAATATAAAACAGTGCAAGTGGCTCGAGTTAGTGAAAGATTACGATTGTGAGCTTATGTTTCATCCAAACAAATCAAATGTGGTGGCAGATGCTCTCAGTAGAAAGACAACTCATTCAAGAGCCTTAATTACTAAACAGACTCTACTATGTAATGAGTTTGAATGAGCTAAAATTGCAGTGGCAGTGGGAGAAGTCACTTCGCAGCTGGCACAGTTGACAGTACAACCGGCCTTGAGACAGAGGATTATTGATGCACAATATGGTGATTCTTACCTTGTTAAGAAATTTCTTCATGTGGAGTTACGACAAGACAATGAATTTTTATATCCTTGGATCATGGTTTCCTTTATTAGGGATGTTTATGCATACTTGTAGACAGTGATCTTAAGAACAAACTATTGACAGAAGCTCATAGTTCTCCATTCTCAATACATCTGGGCAGCACTAAGATCTATCAAGACTTGAAATGGTACTACTGGTGGTCTGATATGAAAAGAGAGATAGATGAGTTTATTAGTAAATGTTTGGTGTGCCAGCAGGTGAAGGCCTCGAGACAAAAGCCAGTAGACTTGTTGCAACCCTTGAGCATACTAGAATGGAAGTGGAAGAATGTGTCTACGGATTTCATTTGGGTTTACCAAGGATATCAAAAGGTCATATTGTAATATAGGTTATAGTTGACAGACTCACCAAATTAGCACATTTTATTCCAAGGAAGTCTAATTAGTCAGTGAATAAGTGGGCACTAATATACATGAAATAGTTGGTGAGGTTACACGGAGTGTCAGTATCTATTGTGTCTGAGATCTTTGTTTTAAATCTAGCTTTTGGACAAGTCTCTAGACAACCTTGGACACTCGGTTGGATTTCAGTATAGCTGTCCACCCATAGACTGATGGTCAAACTGGGCATTTGAACCAAACCTTGGAGGATATGTTACGTGCTTGTGCATTAGATTTCTCGGGGAGTTGGTAATTTCACTTGCATTTGATGGAGTTCACCTACAATGTAGTTACCAAGCCACTATAGGTATGGCACCGTTTGAGCCCTTGTATGGAAAGAGTTGCAGATCCCCTATGTATTGGGATGAGGTTGGTGAATGGAAACGATTAAAGGCTAATTTAATACAGACTACAAATGAGGCAGTACAAAATATTAGGGCACAAATGCAAACAGCTCAGAGTAGACAGAAAAGTTAAGCTGATGTTAGGCGTAAAGACATGGAGTTTGAGGTGGGTGATAAGATATTTCTAAGAGTAGCATCTATGAAAGAAGTTCTGAGGTTTGGAAAGAGGGAAAAATTAAGTCCACGTTTTATTAGGCCTTTTGAGATCTCGGATCGAATTGGCCCTGTGGCTTATCGATTAGCATTGCCATCATTTTTCTCTGCAGTTTATAATGTTTTCCATGTCTCCATGTTAAGGAAGTATATAGTAGACCCGTCTCATGTGGTACATTATGAGCCATTTCAACTGAATGAGAACTTGAGTTATAAGGAGAAACCTATCCAAATCCTAGCTAGAGAAGTGAAAACTCTGCGTAATCATGGGACAACACTAGTAAAAGTTTTATGGCAGAATCATCAGTTTGAGGAAGCAACTTGGGAATGGGAGGATGAGATGAGGATGCAGTACCCATAGCTCTTCCAAGATTAGAACATTTGAGGATGAAAGTTTCTTAAGGAGAGAAGAATGTGATGTCCTAAAGTTTTGAGGTCAATTTCAATTTAACTATCTCTAGTTATTTGGGATGTATGTTGAATCTTCAAGGCTCAATTGTTTTACTTTGGAAAGATCGAGTTTAATTCAACTAGTGAAAATTAAAATTCATTTGGTGAAGATTTGGAAAAGACTTCCTTCTTTAATAAAAGATATTTGGGGTTTAATTTGAATTTGGAATTTGAGAAGTAAAAGGGGAAATATTTATTTAGGAAAAAAAAGAAAAAGAAATTGATGGGAAAGAAAAGAAATTAAAATATATATTTGTTCAGGAAACGAATTAGGGTTTTAAAAGAAATATATAAATTAGGGCTGCCCCGAGAATTGTGCCAAAGGAAAAAAAAAAAGAATTTCATCTTCTTATTCCCCCTTCAGTCGTACGCAATGCACCTGTTGGTTTTTTCAGCCATTTCTTACCCGCCTATTTTTGTCATGACTCACCACCGTCCGCTTGCTCTGTCTGTCAACGTCGCTACTCGCCTACTCAATTCGTGCGTTGTGGTCGAATTCGACACTATTGCTTGAGCCAGCGTCCGCATCTGTCCAACTGCCTGATTCATTCGTCTGCTGTCATTTCAACCGTTACTCGTAGCCACACCTCGCCTGTTGGGAATGGTGTCCTAAATCTCTTGGTAGTCTCGTAGTTTGTAAACTCTGTAAACATATTGCTATTAATAAAATAAGTGTTATTTTTATAAGCATTTACTCAATCCAATAAACTAAGATCTGAGGTTATTTTTTGTAACTTAAGCATGTATGTAGAGACGTACAAGTAGATCGTGCCTTAAGTGATAACCTAAATGGTCTGTAGTATATGGATAAAAGAGTATCCTGGTGATACTACGGATACGACCCGTTTTGTAGATGTTACAAGTGTTATAAAGTTCTACAAATGATCTGATCCTGATCATTCATGTGAAGACATTGAGTGGGGGTATCCTATACAAAGAGTTTGTATAAGATCGAACCATGAAATGGTTAGTCTCTTTATATAACATCGTTTATAATAGAGACTTACATTTCACTAGGATGACCATAGATGACATTACCTGAATCCTAAGTGAGTTAGGAACTCCTACTCATGAAGGCGGTCTTTTGATTTGTATGGGTGAGATTGGCCAGATTGCCAACTCGACAAGCCTACCATTTTAGGGATTCGTCTGATTACGGAGCTGGGAACTCAACTACACAAAATGAAATTCACTCCTTCCCTAAAGCAGGGGTAAGTAGATAAATTGCTCCCTTGAGGGCTGATTTTGGGTCTTGAACATAATGGCCACACCCTCTCTTGGGAAGAGAGAACTCAATCATAGTGGGACTGTGACTTATTGTTCATTAGAGGAATCAGTGGTACTTAATGAGTTAGATGTAACTATAGAGGTAAAATAGTAAATTGGCCCAGTTGTACTTACAAGCGATTTATGAATGGTCATCACACTGTTGATTGGTTATATCCAATGAACACAAAAATATATCTGTAGTGCGAAGAGTGCGATTATCGGTCTTTAGTGGAGTGCTCGACAATTAACCGATGGTGGATATCGTGATTAAAGAGTTTAGTCAGTTATTCACGTACCGCTGGAGCTTCAAGCTACAGGTCCATAAGGTCCCCTTGGTAGCTCAATGGATTCAAGTTGAGAATCAGGTTTTGGGTTAGTTTGATTTTATATGATATAATTAAATTAACTCAATTATATGTGGTATAATTGATATAATATATTTGATACATTATTTGATTGGAAGAATTAATATAAATATGATTTATATTAAATGCCATAAAAATAGAAAAAGAACTATGATGTATATGTTGCATATGATGCAATATTAAAACTATAGGTTATAAATATAATATGATAAGTTAGTTATTGTATTTATTTATAATATATTAATTATATGATGATTAATATTTCTTTTTCTCAATAACCGACTTGAGTGAGAGGTTATATACGATTTTATGGTAACTGTGAGATAAAAAGAAAATTTTATTTTTCAAATCAGTTAGTCATATCATCTCATAGAAAAAACTATCAAGTAAAAAATAGTTTTACTAAACGATAGTTTTAGAGCCTAAACAATTGAGTATCGAGTTTACTATACGATAGTTACTCGTTGTTACACAATCAAGCATCAAGTCTATACGATAGGCTTCTTTTTCTACACGATTATTTGATCGCTTACTCGATCGTATACTTCCTCCATTCCTCTATCACTCATGGATTCTCACACCGAGAATACCAAGGTAACCTTGTGGTGGTGTCTTATTCTATTCAAGGATTGAGTTATACTCGCTGGTGATCGAGGATCTTCCAGTTGCTCGTTGAGATTGAGTTCTAATCGTTGCGTTCGAGTTCTTGTTTGGACGCATTGAAGACTGATCGAGGGAAATACGGGAAGAAAGAGTTCTTCAAATGTAGTATACTCAATCCCCTTGTATTTACTTAAGAACTATGTTGTAATTTATTCTTTATGCATAATTGTTTATGTATGACTGTAAATGTATGTGTTCTTTCTCAATGGAGTTTGGAACGATCTGCTTCCACTCACTGGTTCTCTAGTTTGAGAGTTCCTACAATTGGTATTAGAGTCAAATTGTTCTGATATTCCAAATTCCATTGTTGTATTGAATGTCATTTACAGTCTTGGTGGGTTTTAAGTATTCTACAATGCATTTAAGTGTTAAGTGTGTTTGTGGATGAATTTGATGGATGTTTTTGGGATAATTTCTTCTGTTTAAAGCTTTCTTTACATTTTAAAATTTAATTTGTAAGGGCCCCTGCATTTTTGGGCATAATTAACAAGCAATTGAGTATATATTCAAGTTTTTTGTTTTGTCTGAGTCGTTTGTGATGAAGCTTCATACGCATGGAGATGCTTTTTACTTCAAGGAAGAAGACGAAAGGTTGGTCGCATCGTGTAGCCCAGGCTAAACGATCGTTAAAATTTGGTTATGCGATCGTGTAGTATTTGCATGATCGCGTGGCCTTCATGCTTATCGCATAGTCCAAAGGCACTCAATCCACGCTACACGATCATTTATACTCGATAAGCATTACCCGACGATTTGAAGGAGATGCTATACGATCAAGTGATGAAGCTTCATCCAGGAGGTTCAAGACCCGGTTCGCCTGTTTGAACCGGTTGACTCGATGCTCTTTCTAATAGTTAACTTTATTTTTTCGGTTTTGAGGCTAATTATCCCGGTCAATCAATTTTATTTAATGTACATGAGATGTATATTTGTTTATATGCCATAATGTATGACATATAGATTTAAAGCCCACCATAGGTTATGCATTTATTCATGTATCACCTTTATATTATAAGTGTTAAAATATAGTAGTTTGCACGATTAAATTACCTTAAAGCATGCTCATGCATCATATAATATAAGAGTTATAATATATGCATGCATTAAGCATATCCATGCATCATCTTTATATTATAAGTGTTATAGTATAAGGGTGTATGGGAGTATGTATGCTTAGTTCATTACCTGTGATATATAAAAGTTATATATTAGTAATGAATGAACATTGCATGAAGCATGAGACTTAGGTTTATTTTACAAGTTATAAATACCTTATGATGTCTACCTTAGCAATGTAGATGATTTTGATTGTTTCATTCTTTATAAGAGTTATAATCAAAGAAATTATAATTAAAATCAATAAGAAAGAGTTGCATGCAAACTTAGGTCAAATCATTTTTTAAAATAGTTTTATAATTTGATTAAGACCTAAGATCACGATTCTAATGAGATTAGATACTTAAGTTAATCTTTTAAATCGGTTTAATAGGATTAAAATGATTTTTTTAAAAAAACAGATTAAATTTGTAATAAATCTATCTATAAGAGACCTTTTGTCTAAGGCGGATTTTGGCTAGGCTGGGGTATTTAAGCTGACGGAAACAGAACACCCCTAACTGGGAACCTACTTGGAAAGGTGAATCAGATAGATTTGCTACAAGCATGCAATTGTTGATTAATATTTGTTAAAGTGTTTAATGAATGTTGATAAAAAAAATTTAACTTTCCAAAGTGTTACTTTTGGGCAAACTTAAACAGTCACTTAATAAAAATAATTAGCTGTATTTTTCTAAGTAAATTAATCCTTAGGTTGTTAAAATACTCGATGGAAGGAAAAGATATATATGATATGTCAATTCCACTCGCGTTTCTCCCTTAATGTTCACACCGTGAGATTCATGCTTGGCCTCATGACACCCTAGGAGCATCCCCCTTCGGATGGTGTTTGCATAGATCAATATCAAGGTGAACAGAGAGAGTATTTATAGTAAGTGAGAGAAGGATGTGTGTCAACATGTCCTGCAGTCTCCTTCATTAGTTTGCACCGTGAGACCTTCTTACATGGCCTCGAGGCACCCTAGGAGCATCCCCTTTTGGATGGTTTGTGCAGTTGGTCAATATCAAGACGAACTCTAGAAATGGATAAGGTCGCTTTAGTTTTTGCTCCAATCGATTTTTCCCTTCGGTTGGCTGCTTGGGGTGGAACTTTAGGATCTAAAATGAAGGGTCACACTTACGGAAAATTGTTAAGCAAGTTAATGATTTCTTGACCAAATCAATGATGGCTAATCGTTTTAGGAATAAGAGTTATTTTGGTGTAATGGTTAATTGAGAGTGTCTCAATTCAGTGGAGGGATAAATTGACTACCCTTTGGTGGCTTTTGTCCTAAACCTCTGAAGCATCATTGCAAAACTAGATGTATTATGGGGTTTATTTAGATTTTGCTAAACCTGATTGGATTTGTTTTTTAAAGAGTAGTTGCTAAAATCTAACGTAGATCAATATATTTGTTTTTTCAGCAAAATTTCAATGTTTGATTTTCCATTAGTTGCCTTTTCTACTTTGACCAATTTTACTTACATGATGTGGAAAGAATCTATTAAAACATTTTTCGTGGAAAACGACCTCGAATTTATCATGTTTGAGGATTGTCCTCAAGTCCCAACCCTTGATGCACCGTGAATTGTTCGTAATGCATTTGAGGTGTAGATGAAGGTTAATTCGAAGGCCAGACTTCACATTTTGGCAAGCATACTCGATGCATAGGCCAAAAGGGTTGAGAACATGGTCATTGCACGTGAGATCATTGATAACTTGTAGAAATACAAGTTATTTTTTATCTTAAGTTGGAACAATTAAGGTTTTTAATGATAAATTATCCTCATTTTTAGAAGAAACGCATGGATTTATTCAAACATTAGCAAACTCATACAAAAGAAGTTTTATTACTAAATATCGCGGCACTAACGCACTGTATTGTAGGGTTTCAACGCAAGGATTAACGCTAACGCATTAGACAAGTGTCGCAGGAAAAGCTCTAACGCATAGGCCATGCGTCGGAGGGAGTTCAACGCAAAGAAGATTCATTGCTCCAGGCTAATTGTGTCACATCACCACTTGCAAGTATGGGCACCTGCAGCAGGCAGCATCTGAAAAGTTTCCACGCAACAGGCGGCATCTGAAAAGCTTCCAAGAGTCAGACGGCTAATCAGGGCATGGACTTTAATGCTGACCAGGACATGGACTTTAATGCTGCCCATTCACCAAGTGGACGTGACCAACGCCTATAAATAGATGAAGTCCCTCCAGAGTTAACAAGTTCAGAATTTATCAAGATCCTTACTCTCTGTATATTGTAGTCATAGTTTTAGTTCTGTTGAGGTTGTGCTATGGTGCTAGACGATCAGGGAGCGAAGGAAGCTAATCTTGAGAAAGACACCTCATCCAAATCCTAAACAAGTGATTGTACACAATGAGATTGAGCCAAAGAAATACAAGAGATTGTATTCTTTGGCTTGACTCAGTTTCCTTCTTCTCATTTATCACTTTCATTCCATTTGATTAAATATTGCTTTTGTAAAGACTCTCTGTTTCTTTATAAAATTCATATGTTTGATCCATCATACTTGCCATTGTTTATTTCTTGTTTATGTTGAACGCATTAATACTTTATGCCAAACTTCATTCCAACGCTCAGGCCAACTTGACAAATTGGTAAAAAAAACGTCTTTAACTTAGATTGTTCGAAAGAATAACTAAGCTGCATCAAGCAGGACGCCTAGTACAGCTAGAAATAGACTTACTGGTGTCTATTGCATTCTGTGTTAGACGCATGCATCCTAGAGATAGGTTTTGTATGTTATTCGCATTAAGAAATGTTGAATGAAGTATAACGCATGAACAAAAGATAAGAAAATCACTTCATCTCATCTATATCACATCCTAGTTTGTGTACATTCATCTTAGACCGACGCATCCACTTACCTTAAACTCCATTTTCGCATGATCAATCATTCACCACTCAACTCTTTTGCATCTCTCGCATAGGCACAACAATTTAGCGTAAATCACCCATTTCTCATATTTATTTAGGAAAACCCCTACAGTAGATACAGCGCAAGGTCTGCGTTTGGTTAACTGAATCCCTGCGTTCGATCCTGGACTTACCAGGAACCTAAATTAGATTTATCTTGGGTCTAGTTTAGGAAAACTTGAACGTCATTAGAAGGAGTTGTGTGCGTTCTGCTGCAAATATCTGACGCCCCAACGTGTTACATTTACTTAAGCGCACCAAAGCATAAACGCATCACGTACACTTAGAACTTATTCTTCCAATTTATTTTATACAAAATACCCCTAGAGCAAATCACGATAGCAATGAACAATCATGAACTCATTGCAAGAATTATTTGAACGTAAGTTCTCACTTTTTAAGCAAAATGAGATTAATGACAATGAAACTAGTGGTGTCAGTTCCCAAGATAATCTCTAGTCCTTATTGAATGTCAAGGGACTAACAGAGAAAGCAATTGTTGTTAACTCTGATGAAGTTCATCGACGATAATTGTTCTCTGAAATGACACTTGGAGTTTATAATATAGGTTCTGATACTGATCCCACTAATCTTTAGAAAAGGAAGAACTCTGAAGACGATACATGTGATTTATTTGTCTTGGAGATGTGTTTAGTAGAGAATGATGATTCTGCCTGGATAATTGATTCAAGGGCTACTAACCACGCGTGTTCTTCCCATCAAGGATTTAGTTTCTGGAAATAGTTGGAAGCTGGAGAGTTTACTCTTAGAGTCAGTACTGGTGAGGCTGTTTCAGTTGTGACTGTAGTCAGGCTTAAGTTATTTTTGGACAAGAAATGGTATCTGTTATTGGATAATGTTTATGTAGTTCCTCATATCAAAAGGAACTTAATTTCAGTTTCTTGTCTGATTGAACAAAGTTATTCCATCTCATTTTTTGAGAATAAAGTGTTTATTTTTAAGAATGGTATAAGATTGGTTTTGGTTCAATGGAAAATAACTTGTATGTACTAAGGTCGTTAGTCATAAAAGCCTTGCTTAATATTGAAATGTTCAAAATAGCAACAAATATTAAAAGACCAAGAGCTTCTCCTAAAGAAAATGCCCATTTTTGGCATCTAAGGTTAGGTCACATCAATCTCAATAGGATTGAAAAGTTGGTGAAAAGTGGACTTCTAAATAGTTTAGAAGAAAACTCTTTGCCAATATGTGAATCTTGCTTTAAAGGCAAAATGACCAAACGACCTTTTACTGAAGAAGGTTATAGAACCAAGGAAACATTGGAGCTTATACATTTAGACCTCTATGGTACAATGAGTGTAAGAGCACAAGGTAGGTATGAATATTTCATCTCTTTCATAGATGATTATTCTAGATATGGGTATCTATACCTCATGCAACATAAATCTGACGCTCTTGAAAAGTTCAAGGAGTATAAGACTAAAGTTGAAAACTTGTTAGGTAAAAAGATAAAAACACTACGATCTAATCGTGATGGAGAGTATATGGACTTAGAATTCCAAAATCATATGATAGAACATGGAATCATGTCTCAACTCTCAGCCCCAGGTACACCTCAGTAGAATGGCATATCAAAAAGGAGAAACAGAACCCTGTTGGACATGGTTCGGTCTATGATGAGTTATGCTCATCTTCTAGATTCATTTTGGGGATATACGGTAGAGACTGCAGTTTACATTTTGAACAATGTTCCCTCAAAAAGTGTTTCTGAAACACCTTTTGAGTTATGGAGAGGTCTTAAAGGTAGTTTACGCCACTTCAGGATTTGGGGATGTCCAGCCCACATGCTTATGGCTAACCCTAAAAAGTTGGAACCTCGTTCGAAAGTATGCCTATTTATAGGTTACCCCAAAGAAAAAAAGGTGGATACTTCTATGATCCAAGTGAAAATAAAGTGTTTGTATCGACAAATGCTACCTTCTTGGAAGAATACCACATAAGGGATCATAAGCCACGAAGTAAACTTGTTTTAAATGAGATTTCTAATGAGACTACTGAGAGTTCAACAAAAGTTGTTGAACAGGCTGATAGATCAACAAGAGTTGTTGATGTCAATGCATCTAGTCAATCGTCTCAAGAGTTGAGATTGCCTCGACGTAGTGGGAGGGTTGTGAACCCACCTATACACTACCTGGGTTTAACAGAAGCCCAAAATATTATATCTAATGATGGAATTGAGGATCCATTGTCTTATAAGCAAGCAATGGAAGATGTTGACAAAGATGAATGGATTAAAGCCATGAATCAAGAAATGGAGTCTATGTACTTCAATTCTGTTTGGGAGCTTGTAGATCAACCTGATGGGGTAAAACCTATAGGTTGTAAATGGATCTACAAGAGGAAAAGAGGTGTAGATGGAAAAGCAAACCTTTAAGGCTAGACTTATGGCAAAGGGTTATACTCAGGTTGAGGGAGTGGACTATGAAGAAACTTTCTCACCTGTTGTCATGTTAAAGTCTATTAGGATTCTCCTGTCCATAGTCACATATTGTGACTATGAGATATGGCAAATGAACGTCAATACTGCCTTTTTGAATGGTAATCTTGATAAGACCATCTACATGACTCAACCAGAAGGATTCATTCAATAAGATCAAGAGAAAAAAAGTTTGCAAGCTTAATAGGTCCATTTATGGACTGAAACAAGCATCTAGATCTTGGAATATATGATTTGAAACTGCAATAAAATCTTATGAGTTTAATCAAAATGTTGATAAGCCTTGTGTTTACAAGAAAATCATCAACAGCTCTGAAGCTTTCCTTGTATTGTATGTGGATGATATCCTACTCACTAGGAATGATGTAGGTTTTCTTACTGACGTTAAGAAATGGCTAGCTGCCCAATTCCAAATGAAAGGTTTGGGAGAGGTGTAGTTTGTTCTAGGGATCCAGATCATAAGGGATCGTAAAAACAAAAAGTTGGCCTTGTCTCAGACATCGTACATTAACAAGATGTTTGTTAGATATTCGATGCAGAATTCCAAGAAGGGTTTATTACCTTTCAGGCATGGAATTGTTTTGTCTAAGGAACAGTGTCCTAAGACACCTCAAGAGGTTGAGGAAATGAGACGGGTTCCCTATGCATTGGTTGTTGGTAGCCTTATGTATGCAATGTTGTGTATTAGACCTTACATTTGCTATGCAGTAAGGATTATCAGACGATATCAGTCCAATCTAGGGTTAGATCACTAGACGACAGTCAAAACGATCCTCAAGTATCTTCGAAGAACAAGGGACTATATAATCATGTATGGAAATAAGGATTTGATCCTTACAGAATACACAGACTCTGAGACTGATAGAGATTCTCGGAAATCAACATCATGGTTAGTGTTCACTCTGAATAGAGGGGCTATAGTATGGCGAGCATCAAGAAAGGATGCATCACAGACTCCGCTATGGAAGCCGAATACATAGCTGCTTATGAAGTTGCTAAAGAGGTTGTTTGGCTTACGAAGTTCCTTACTGATTTGGAAATTGTTCCAAATATTTCTTTGTCGATTGCACTTTATTGTGATAACAGCGGGGCTGTGGTAAATTCTAAGGAACCTTGGAGTCATCGAAGAGGCACGCACATAGAATGAAAGTATCATTTGATCCAGGAGATTGTACATCGCATTGATGTGATGGTCACGAAGATCTCGTCGAAGCACTGATTCGTTTACAAAGGCTCTCACGGCTAAAGGGTTCGAAGGTCATCTAGAGAGTCTAGGTCTACGGGATATGTGACACCTTGTCTAGGGCAAGTGGGAGATGTTACTGGGGTGCCCAAGTTTATTGTATTTTGTACTGTCTTTGTATTATATATTAGTCCCTTGAGGCTTTAGAACAAGTGAGAGATTGTTGGGAATGGTGTCCTAAATCTCCTGGTAGTCTCGTAGTTTATAAACTCTATAAACATATTGTTATCAATAAAATATGTGTTATTTTATAAGCATTTACTCAATCTAATAAACTACGATCCGAGGTTATTTTATGTAACTTAAACATGTATGTGAAGATATACAAGTGGATCGTACCTTAAGTGATAACCTAATTGGTCTGTAGTATATGGATAAAGGAGGGATACCTTATTCTGGTGACACTACGAATATGACCCACTTTATAGATGTTACAAGTGTTGTAAAGTGCTACAAATGATATGATCCTGATCATTCAGTGGAGACATGCGAGCGGGGATATCTTATACAAAGAGTTTGTATAAGACCAGACCACGAAAGGATTAGTCTCTTTATATAATGTCATTGATAATAGAAACTTATATTTCACTAGGATGACCATAGATGACATGACCTGAATCTTGAGTGAGTTAGAAACTCCTGCTCATGAAGGTGGTCCTTTGATTTGTATGGGTGAGAGTGGCCTGATTGTCAACTTAACAAGCCTACCATTTTGGAGATTCATCTGATTGGGGAGCTGGGAATTCAGCTACACGACGAGATTCACTCATTCCTCGAAGTAGGGTAAGTAGATAAATTGCTCCCTTAAGGGTTGATTCTGGGTCTTGAAATAGTGGCCACACCCTATTGGGAAGAGAAGACTCAGTCATAGTGGGACTATGACTTATTGTTCATTAGAGGAACCAGTGGTACTTAAAGAGTTAGATGTAACTATAGGGGCAAAACGGTAAATTGGCCCAGTTGTACTTACGAGCGAAATGTCATCACATTATTGATTGGTTATATCCAATGGACACAAAAATATATTTGTAGTGCGAAGAGTGTAACTGTCGGTTTTTAGTGGAGTGTCCGACAGTTAATGGATGATGGATATCGTGATTAAAGAGTTTAGTCAGTTATTCACTTACCGTTTGAGCTTCAAGCTACATGTCCATAAGGTCTCCTTGGTAGCTCAATGAGTTCAAGTTGATAATCAGATTTTGGGTTAGTTTGAAGGGTTCAAATTAATAAGAGGGAATTTGATTATATATGATATAATTAAATTAATTAAATTATATGTGATATAATTGATCTAATGTATTTGATACATTATTTGATTGGATGAATTAATATAAATATGATTTATATTAAACGCCATAAAAATAGAAAAAGGATTATGGTTTATATGTTGCATATGATGCAATATTAAAACTATAGGTTATAAATATAATATGATAAGTTATTATTGTATTTATTTATAATTTATTAATTATATGATAATTAATATTTCTTTTTCTCAATAACCGACTTGAGTGGGAGGTTATATACAATTTATGGTAATTGTGAGATAAAAAGGAAAAATTGTTTTTCAAATCAGTCAGTCGTATCATCTCACAGAAGAAACTATCGAGTAAAAAATAGTTTTACTAAACAATAGCTTTAAAGCCTAAACGATCAAGTATCAAGTTTACTATATGATAGTTACTCGTTGCTACACGATCGAGTATCAAGTCTATACGATAGGTTTCTTTTTCTACACGACCTTTTGATCGCATACTCAATCGTTTACTTCCTTCATTCCTCTATCCAAAATCATACAAAGCCCACAACTCCTAGATTCTCACGCCAAGCATACCAAGGTAACCTTATGGTGGTGTCTTATTTTGTTCGAGGATCGAGTTATACTCGCTGGTGATTAAGGATCTTCCAGTTGCTCGTTGAGATTAAGTTCTGATCATTGTGTTCGAGTTCTAGTTTAGATGCGTTGAAGACTGGTCGAGGGAAATACGTGAAGAAAGAGTTCTTCAAAGGTATTATACTCAATCCCCTTGTATTTACTTAAGAAGCATGCTGTAATTTATTCTTTATGCATAACTGTTTCTGTTTGATTGTAAATGTATGTGTTCTTTCTCAATGGAGTTTGGAACGATCCGCTTCCGCTCACTAGTTCTCTAGTTTTAGAGTTCCTTCATCGCCATCATCGGCTATCGTGCAGTTTAGTTTTGCCAGAACTCGGAACTTTAGGTAAGATTTAAGGTTTGATTGCATTTTTCTTGAATGACCATTGAGTATTAGTCTAATTTCACACCTATGATGTTTTGAAGCTTAGATCAAGGTTTTGAAGCGTTTACCAACACTTGTCCAACAGCTTCAATGGTGGTTTTGGACGATTTCGACATATTTTTTGGGTAAGGTGTTGTGGATTTTGATGTGGGTTCTTTAGTCTTAAATACCCACTAAGATCTTACTTTAGTTTTCATTCGTATGATGGCTTAGGAGATTGATCTTAGCGCTTCTTGACACTTTTGGTTTGGGCACCTTAATTTAAGGTTGGATTTGGGTTTGGATTAAACCTCGCGTTGGGCAAGTGTTGTGGCCTAAGGGTCTTCTAAATGGTTGTAAGTTTTGGGATCTTGTCATAATTGAGAATTTTATTTCAATTATGTTTTTTCTATAGGGGTTTAATTCAAAGTCTAAGCTAGGCTAAGAGGAAGATTACTTTACTTCTTATTTAGGCAAAAAACTTGAGGAAAGTGATTTACTAACAATTCGCCTCCGAACCCTAAGTTGATGTTAAGCTTACGAGTATGCTGAATGCATGTTTCTTTCTTTCTTCTTCTTCTTCTTTTTTTTTTTTTTTTTTTTTTTTTTTTTATAGAATGATTTGCTATGATTTTGACTGATGGATGAATTGGTGATGATGATGATATGAAAACCTATGGCCATGTTACTAAGTTTAGGATAACATGTTTATGGATGGTACAAAATTTGAGTGTTGAATGTTGCACAATTAGACTGATGGTAACTGTTAGTGTTTGTATCGGGTTATATACATCACATGATTGTGAACCTTCAAGTTCACATCTTATGTTTATCTGTCAGTGTCCCTATGGGATCACCGCGTATGCTTATGATTATGACCCTCAAGGAACACTACTTATGAAAACGTGCCTTCAGGTTTGCCACTCATGCTTATGCCTGTGCTTATGCCTGTGCTTATGCCTATTATGTATGATGTACACTTGAGTCTCGATAGGAAGGCTAATAATTCACTTAGTGGGCCCAATATTGGGTCACTTATTGGGTATTTTTATATTCATTCTTTTCTCTCTCCATGTTTTTTTTCAGGTAAGGGAAATAATCGGATGGTGAATGAGAGGAAGAATCCGTGACCCGATCGTTGGGATTTGACATTGCTTTTGCACTTATTTTTTTTAGAAAAAATGACATGATTTGACTTAGGAGTCCAACGTCTAAAACTCTTGGTTAGTTCATTTGTTCAAATGTTAATTTATTTATTTACTTAATTTATTCTAAATTAGAGTCAGAGGTATCTAGAACCGTGAATTTTACGTTCCTTGTTTTTTTTTTCCTTCTAGTGCTTCACTTAATAAAGATGGTTCGTTTCTCTCAATTAAGTTTGCAAAGTCTTATCTTCCATAATACGTATGTATGAAGTAACGTCCATATGGTATGTCTAGAATGTCGGGTCGTTACATCCGGGCTCCGACAACCACCTTTGATGACAACTTTCACGACCAACACCGGTAACCAATTTCGAGCTCCGACAACCACCTCTGGTGACTCAACTCCGACGATCACCTTCGTGCTACCAACTCCGACAACCAATTTTCAGACTTCGACAATAAACTTCGATGACCAACTTCGACAACCACTTTTATATGCTCCAATAACCACCTTCGACTACAAATGATAGAGGAAATTAAATATTAGTAAAAAACATAGATTTCTTCTCTGATGATCCTCCAAATTTAGAGGAATTGAAAGTGAAATCGTTGAAGAAGTTTGGTGACATTCCATTGGCTGCTAAGATGATAAGGGAGATTTAATTAAAAATATCCATGACAGAGTAAAAATATAGAGCAACAACCGAAAGAAGAAGAAAAAGAATAAGATGATAATGAAATTCATGGAGAAAAATTAGGAATCAAAAGTTTTTTTTTTTCGTTTCTCGTTTTATTGAGTCATATTTCTTTAAGAAATGTAATGGGTTAATTGCTGTTCATTGCTCAAAAAAGAAACAAAGAAAGAAAGAAAATCTTTAAAAATTTAAAAAAAAAAAATTGCAATCCATATTTTATTCAAACAAAAAATGAATAGAATTATTAAATAAAAAAATTCAAAACAATAATAGTAATCATAAAAGTAGATTATTTAGGTCCCATCGGTTAACTATTTTGTTTTTTAAAATTAAGCCTACGGACACTACTTCTACTTCTAGATATCTTTCTTTGTTATCTACTTTTCGCCAATAATTTAAAAAACCAGCAAAAATTTGAAAATTAGAAAAGTAGCTTGATTTTATTTTTTAAATTTGGCTAAAAATTCAACTATTATACTTAAAAAAATGCAAATCATCGTAAGAAATATGGATGAAATAGACTTAGTTTTCAAAAACAAAAACAAAAAATCAAATAGTTACCAAACGGACCCTTAGAGTTAAAAAAACTTTACCAAATACCCAGACATGTGAACTCATTTCTGCACCTCAAACACGGACATATGAACTCCAGACCAAATAACTATACACCCCAAGCATAGATATATAAACTCCACAGATATATGAACTCTAGACATATGAACTCTATACATCCTATCTTAACTCAGCGCCCTAGACAACTTCTTAAAATTTTAGGGGAAGGACTTAAATAAAAAGTTTTTTTTTTGTACTAAAAAAATGAAAAGTTTTTTCTTTTATCATAGATTTAAATGAAAAGTTTTGGTAAAACTTATAATTTGAAAATATGAATAACCGAATAGATATTGAAAAAGACAATTAATTCATATCGAAGACCAGAAACCATTTAGCGAGTGTTTGCGACAAAGATTATAATAATTATCTCTTGCTACAATAAATATTATTTCAAACTTTCAAATTAGCTATAATAAATACTATTTCAAACCCCCATTTGCTATAGTATTTACTATTTACTATTCTTTTCTCAAACTAAAATAGTATAATCTACACCTTAAACACAAACTAGTAAAACTCAACTATAATAAATTAGAAATATAACAACCAACTCCTCGTCCCAAAAGTCCACTTGATATATTTAGTTTATTATTATTATTTGAGGAAAAAAACACGAATTCTATGGTGGAAAATGAAATTTGGGTTTCATATTATTAATATACATATATTGTGTGTGATTAAGTGAATGACGTGGCGACTTCTAATTGTTGGCAGCACGTGAGCTCCCATCAAGGTTCCCACAGCAGATTATAATAAATGAGCTTTAAATATAATAAGATATAATAATTATAATTTATTTCCCTCCACTCAATCCAATAATCCATCGCCATTGCCGGTTTCTATAATTCAACCTCAATTCCCTACTCGCTCTCTCTTTCACGCGCATCCCCATCTCTCTCTCTCTCTCCCCTTCTTCTTCTCTGTCCACTGCCCGCCGCCGCAGTGGAGTCTCACGCCCCGGCCGGGCCTTCTCTCTGAACCTTCAGACCTTGGGCGTCTCTATCGGGTGCAGCTATGGGCACGGATTCCATGTTGTCCGAGGCCAACAGCAGCCTGGACGAGCAGATCTCGCAGCTCATGCAGTGCAAGCCGCTCTCCGAGCAACAGGTTCTGCTTTTCGATTCATCTTTTTGTTCTAGTTTCTGGGTACCTCCGATTTGGGCGATTCTTGTTTCTGACCTAAAAGAAATTGGGAACGTCAAGATTGCGGCCTTGAATTTTGAATCTTTTTTTCTTTTTTTAATTGTAATTTGTTGGGAGATCTTACCTTGGCTATATAATTGGGACCCTTTAGTAGAAGACGGTGATGGAATCTTGTGGATGGAAAAGGGAAACTGGGAGACATCTGTCTGATTGGGTGGGATTTTTTTTTTTTTTTAAATTTTTTTATTACTGTTTTCTGGGTTCTCAGCTATTGATTCAGGCGTAATTGTGTGAGTGGGTCTTGTTACCGTAAATTGCTGGTATGCGAGCTTCCAAATTATATATATTACGACTGGCGTCTTGTTGAAATGATAAAATGGAGTTGGTGTTAGCTAGGATGCATGGAGATTTCGCTATGTTTGAACTTTGATGCAGTAGTTTTGATTTTTCAGTCATATGCCTCTTTCAACATTATTTATATTTATTTAGAAACGAGTTATCTGCTGTGTTCATGAGTCCCTCCCGAATCCTGGTACCTGTAATGCCCTTCTTTT
Organism: Benincasa hispida; assembly: GCF_027475165.1. NCBI lineage: Eukaryota > Viridiplantae > Streptophyta > Magnoliopsida > Cucurbitales > Cucurbitaceae > Benincasa > Benincasa hispida. The sequence goes on from NC_143480.1 coordinate 73,629,453, forward strand.
ATTCTTTCTTTCATCATCTTCTTCTTCTTGGCATGCAAATTTCATTGATTTGTTACTCTAGATAGTACATTATTTCATTAATTTGTTACTCTCCAGATGGTACATTAGAGATGAGGATATGAAATCCTCAAACCCAAGAAGCTTATAGAAAGCCACTCCCCTAGGCAATAATAATTAACTGGATTTTGAAGGGAGTTCTAAAGGGATGCCATAACCCACAGGATGTCAGAATTCACGATCCTTACTGACTTTAGCATGGTTTTGTACCCTGTGCCATGCCTAAGTTTGGTGAATTTGACCCTACGACGCGTTTGGAAGTAAAATTAACATCCCCCCCCCCCCCCCCCCCCAAAACAGATAAGATCTTCATCATAGCTTTTGTTTATGTAGGTTAGGGCATTGTGTGACAAAGCCAAAGAGGTTCTAATGGAAGAGAGCAATGTACAGGTATTATATTTGTGGCATTATGCGTTCAAACCTTTTCTTATTTAATCCATTTATGATTTTTTTGTTTGGAATATCTCTTGATTTGGCCCTTGTACTGGTGGAAGATATACATCTTGAACGAGAAGTCTCCATAACATGTCTGTCTTCATCTACAACAGTATGATGTATACGGTGTCTCTGTTGTTATTATCATTATCTTTTAAATTTTTGGATAAGAGACAAGATCAATCAAGGAGACACCCGCACCCCAAAAGAAACTACACCATGAGAGTGTTGTAATCTTTAATAATCATCAAGATGTTGTCATTACAAAATAATCTTGTACGTAAACAAAGTCTATTATTTATTGCAATTATATCATGCATGCCTTATAGTAATTGGTCATCCTCGTCATTATTCTTTCTCATCATTTCAATTTTCAAGATGTTTGAATGTAAATTCATTCTTTCTGATCATTTGATCATTTCAATTTTCAGAATGTCCTAATGCAGTTTCATAATTGATTCGTTTGGAGCAATATATTTTGGCCATATATTCTTCATTTTAATACTTTTTGTCTTTGAGAACCAAACTTCGTTTGGTTCAGCACATCGTGGCCATTTGGTGAGGGAAGACACATAGCCCACCTCCCTTCTGTTAATTATTATTATTAATCTCTTTTTCACCCGAAGAAAATGAATTGGAGTTGAGTTTATAGTAGGAGAACTAGTATTTTCGAATTTTCCTTTCAATTTTAAATTGCAGAGTAGTAGAACATAATTATTTAGGCTCCATTGATAACCATTTGGTTCTTTGTTTTGGTTTTTGAAATTATGCTTGTTTTCATGGTTGCTATATCAAACTTCCTATTCCTTCTTTTATCCATGTTACATGGAATCTTTTTTCTCCTCAATCAGCCTGTGAAGAGTCCAGTAACAATATGCGGAGATATTCATGGGCAATTTCATGACCTTGCAGAACTTTTCCAAATTGGAGGGAAGGTACAAGTTATTCTATTTAAATATTCATTAATTTTATTTCAAGTTAAAAATGTTATTTTTGCTCTGCTGAAAGATGGAGTTCGGGTAAGATATTTGTTATTGTCTTGATAGCCAAGGGCCGTTTTTTCCCCTTAAAAAAAAGAATAAAAAAACTAAGTAGGTAGTCTCTTCATTTATATTTTCCAATTTTATTTAAAGGGGGAAGCATTAGGAAAAATTGTCTTCTTTTCCTTTAAAAAAAATAATAAATAAGTGTTTATTTATTTTTATTTCCCAATTTTATTTAAAGGGGGAAGCATTAGGAAAATATATTTTAATAGAGATCTCCAATTGAAAAAAAACGTAGCTTACTTGCACAAAAGCCTAAAAATTCCCTCCACATGATTAAAAACCCTACAAATGTCTTTTAAATTTAGAGTTCCAAAGGAGCGTTTGACCTAGTTTGGCTGAAGGGACACCCTTCTTTCTTCCATGATTACTTGACATAATCAACAACGATTAATGCTGCTTCGTTTCTGGGTCTAGTCTGATTTATATGTTCATTATCAATTATTGATTGGCTTGTACATTTTTATCTCTCTTTCCCTTGTTCTCTTTTGGTTGTAACTTCATTATTTCGGATCTGCGTTTGGTTGTATTTGGGTGTTTCTCCCTTTTGGGTTTAAGAATGATATTTCATTCATCAATAAAATGTTTCATATCCTAAAAAAACTTTAAAGAGTTTTCTGGCCTAGAACTAGAACAAAACATTTGAAAATTGGGGGAGAAAGATATGACTCTTAGGTACTTAAGCACCTTGGAAAACCACACCCCAAAAGCTAGCTATTGAAGTGAGAGAGTCAAGCCACTTAAGTACCACATTGGTCATCTCATTCTAACTAATGTGGGACAAAGGTAGCTCATACTACCTTAGTTCCTAACAATACCCTTTCCTAGAAAGTCGACGTCTTTGCGGTTAGACCGTCGGCACTTCACTTGGAAACACCTAGTCAGAACCCTCTGTCAATGCTCCTCTGTAGAATGTCGACAACTAGCTCTAATATGATTGTTAGGTACTTAAGCTAACCACACCCCAAAAGCAAGCTATTGAGGTGAGAGAGTCAAGCCACTTAAGTACCACATTGGTCATCCCATTGGGACAAAGGTAGCTCTTACCACCTTTGTTCCTAACAACATTTGAATGTTTAGGAACTAATATAAACCTTGAATTTATGGGTTCACTTTTGTGAGTTAATTTCTTTTGAGCATCCTCTTTATCAGGTCTGAATCTATACTTACATAATATTGTGACAGTGTCCGGACACCAATTATCTGTTTATGGGAGATTATGTGGACCGGGGATATTATTCTGTTGAAACTGTCACGGTAAGCTCTTAATACCAATTTATTGATTTTCCCATTCACCATTCTGTCAAGGCATCCATATATTCCATACAAATCATAAATTATGTAATAGTTTTTTTAATAAGAAAAATCATGTATAATGTAAGACTTGTAGGTTTTGGCTGGTTGATATAATTGAGCTAATATATGTGGTTGTCTTCCATACTCCAGTTATTAGTGGCTCTAAAGGTTCGTTATCCTCACCGGATCACCATTCTTCGAGGGAATCATGAGAGCCGTCAGGTATGATTTTATTCTCTATATTTGGGTTCAGGATACATTTGAACAAATGATGCACACAATTTTGCTTCTTAATTCCAAACGCCTACACTGTAATTTTAAATTGATGCTTGATCCAGAAAGTTGGGATTGGGAGTGGAGTGAGGGAGAGCAAAAATAATCTAGGTGCTTTCTGCTTTTGAAGTTTTCTACCATTGAACTACTTCATGAGTTCATTCTAGAATGAATAGTGGCTGTGCGTAATTGTGCTTCTTTTTGTACTTCAATGTGTCTTGTTTTTGGGGATTTGTCTCATCTAAATCAGACATGTTCAGAAATAATGCAATACGCTTGTATTAACTTGCACCATTTCATCCTCTCTCCTTTTTTGTTCTCAGATCACTCAGGTTTATGGCTTTTATGACGAATGTTTACGGAAGTGAGTTCTTCTATTCCCTGTCTCTGTCTCTGTTTCAGTCTCTATATTTGTCTCTCTCTCTCTGTTCAGTTTTGGGGGATAATTTGTATGATCAGTGAGACTATAGGATTAGTATATTTACCGATGTTCGATTCTCGTGCTGAATAGTATTAGCGTTGGAGAAAAGAAATCAATGATCAATTGCAAACATTGGTGCAATGCATGAAACTAAATGTCTTAGATCGATGGATCTGGTTACCTTTTTGTGGGGTCTTTGGAGTGAGAAATTTTATAGGCCTAGAGAGATCTTGGATTGAGGTGTGGTCCTTTGTAAGATTTTGTCCTTGTGGACTTCCGTTGCTAAGCCCTTCTTTAGTTATCCATTAGGTCTTATTTCTCACGAATGGAGGCCGATTTTATGGTTTGCCATCCGTGTTTGAGGGGTTTTTTTGGGCCTTTTATTCTTTCATTTATTCTTGTTGAAAGCTCCATTATTCATAAAGAAAGAAAAACAATTATTAGGTTGAAATAATGAAGTTGGATATGATGAGTGACTAACTCCAAAAGGATGGAAAAGCTTACAAACACTATTTTTTATTGGAGTGTCTGTGTCAGACACATCTCCGACACCGACATGCTCGGACACATGCAAGACACGCAACTTTGTGAGTCTTTTTCTTTAATCGAACACTGGAGACATGCCTGCACACGCCTAAGACAACCCCCATATTCTTTTCCCTTTCCCTTTGATTTTCTCTTTTCTTTCATCAGACAACCTATGCTACATCACCGAACAGTGGAGAGCATCGACATTGGTTAGAACAATGATGGTTTGCAGCAATGGCTGTGGAGCGGAGGGAGGGAGATTGAATGAGGTTTTTTTTTTTAATTTATTTTTTTAATACAGAATTTTTCATTAAATTAATGAAAAGAGATTAATGCTCAAAATACAAAGAAATGAAAATATCAAATATAAATACATAGAGCAAAAGAACTAGGCTGTAAAGGAAAAGGCCTTCCAAGAAAAAACATAAATCTTGGAAGAAAAAAGTCAACATGAGGGGCTTTGACCGACTTTGAAGCAATCAAATAGGGTTAGGGGTTTCTTCTTCTTCTTCTCCTCTCTCTCTCTCTCTCTCTCTTTAAGCAACTTAATAAACTACATGTTTGTAGTTACTTTTCATTCACAATTTTTTTTATAATTATTTGAATAGTTAATAAAAAGAATAAAGTATTTTGGATGTTATCTTTCAATATAATAATGATAATAATGATAAGAATGATAATAATAATAATAATTAATTGATGTGTCCTCGACAAGTCTGTGTCCTACATTTTCAGAAATTGGTGTGTCCGATGTCCGTGGCTATGCTCCATAGATGGGCTATCATAGGGCAAATTCACTGCATAAAATTTAGGTACAAGAAACAAGGCCTGCCGTCAGTTAAAACTTTCTTTACAAATTGATCTTTGAGGGAGTGATGAAAAGATGCGTGGATATTATCTTTTGTGCGTGTGTGTTATTTTTTTTCGGTAATCCAAGGTACTCATTGGAAGTTCTTCAATTTTACAATCTAGACTATTTGAGTGACAATGGAGAATCCTCAGATAAATCCCACTGAGTCACTGACTAGTTCTTCAATTTTACAATCTAGACTATTTGAGTTACAATCTGTACAAAACTTGACTTGTTTAATAATCACAACTTGACGAAAGTTTGTTTGTTTGTTTGTTTTTTTGAAACCGAGAGTCAAAGTAACTCCCCATGTAAGTGTTCAGTTTAAATCTATTTGGTAATTATCCTCCTTTTCTGGTTAATAAAAATTAGGGATCTTTTCTCTAATTTTCTCATGTTTTGCTTCTTATTTAGTCCTTGCTTTCTACCCCACTTTCATTCACTCGACGAAAAGCTTTTCCTTCTCTCTTTTGAAGGAAAAACAACATTGATGCTATAGTATTAGTAGTCCTCTTAGGCATGGTTTCTGATGAAAGATAAATCCATCTCTGAATTATCAAGTAATTTGATTCACATCTCCTGGATTGAGCTGTATGGTAGCTGGAATCCTTGCTTAGGGACTATAGGATTTTAACTATCTACTCATCTACGTAGATATGACCTACATCATTTTAATTTTTTAGAGTAAATCCGTTTCTCTTATAGGAAGTGGAAAGAAAGAAACAGTAGGACTATTGAAGAAGAGAGTTGTCCTTTTTGGGTCTAAATGTGAAGCTTGATGCCTTTTGGTGGTGCACAAATCACAAAAAATTATTTCTACCTCCTGCCTTTAAGGTGTCCTTTTGGCTTGTGTGAATAATTTTTCTCAGTTTCTCACAAAAGGAAAATGTAATAGTAAATGATTATATCCTACAAACTTCCTCGGCACCTCAAATGTTGTTGGGCCAATTGGCGTGTCCTATGAGACTAGTCAAGGTGCACGTAAGTTGGCCCGGACACTCACAAATATTAAGAAAATAGTGATCTATCTGCAGAAAAATATTTTTTTGTAATTGGTCAGTAAAGTTTAACTCCAATTTGTGATTCATGATTGCCTTTGGCATTGTTTGAAAACCTACTGCAGTGTGATCCTTTTTATTTTTGTACTTGCAGGTATGGCAATGCTAATGTATGGAAGACATTTACAGATCTTTTTGACTATTTTCCCTTGACTGCCTTGGTTAGTGAATTTTTTGTTTTATCATCTTTTTGGGGTATTACTGTAAATTATTGCTTTTATTACTCAATTTACCATTTCGAATCAATATATCATTTGCTATTTCTTGAGTGCCGCTCCTACATTGTATATTTCATGTGATTGAAGAACAGGATATGAAATAAATTGATTTTACAATGAACCTGTTGGATCATGTGCTACTGAGAATTTCAGGTCGTCTTTGGTTTTGAGAACCCTTTCTTCTTTTCCTTTTTTTTGGGAGATCATCTATGTGCTTTTGGCCGGTAATAAATATTGTTGCTTGATATTGGAGGAGGTGGTGTTCTCTTCTCTTTTTGTTTCTTTGAGAGTAACAGAGAATCTTTGGGGGAATGTGGACTGCGGTTAGGTTTGACCTGCTTTTTGGTGTCTGTTTCTCATCCACAACGTCCGGAACCCTTTCTTGTACTCATTGTTTTTTGTCTTGGTATATTTCTGGTGGGTTTATTCATTTTGGCTAAGATATTAAAAGTGCTTTAGTAAACGGATCATAAAACAAACAAATTATAAGTAGTCTAACATAACTTTTAACAGCAGAAAACTGAATAAATTTACTATCAAGAGCCTCTTATTGTTGCATTTTTTTTTTTTTATCTGTTGGCTCTTATTTTTCCTTCCAGGTTGAGTCAGAAATATTTTGCCTCCATGGTGGGTTGTCCCCATCCATTGAAACCCTTGATAACATCCGAAACTTTGACCGTGTTCAAGAGGTTCCGCATGAAGGCCCAATGTGCGACCTATTATGGTCTGATCCAGATGACCGATGCGGCTGGGGGATTTCACCTCGGGGTGCTGGGTATACATTTGGCCAGGTAATTTCTAACCATCCCTCAAGGATTTTGTTATTTTCACACTTACCCTTTGATCCTTACGCCAATTGAAAAAAATTTAAGGTGTTTTCTATCTGACGTTTCATATCCTACTTTTGCAGGACATATCTGAACAATTCAATCACATGAATAATTTGAAGTTGATAGCTAGAGCTCATCAACTGGTCATGGATGGATTTAACTGGGCTCATGTAATACGTTTGTTTAATAATTTCTCACCCTATAAATCTCTTATTCTATTCTTATCGTTTTATGTGATTTCCGGTATGACAACTGCAGGAACAAAAGGTGGTTACTATTTTTAGTGCGCCTAACTATTGTTATCGCTGTGGGAACATGGCTTCAATTTTAGAGGTTGATGACTGCAGGAGTCATACATTTATCCAGGTCTCTTTCTCACTCGCGCACATGAACTTGTACAATGATGAGAATGCACAAACTATACTCATCCTTTGCTTTATTCCTGCAATAAGTATCCATAGCTGAACGATTAGTTCCATTCTCTGCATGTTTCTCTCTATCAGTTTGAGCCAGCACCCAGAAGAGGAGAACCCGATGTCACCCGTAGAACGCCAGATTACTTCCTATGAAGCAGCTAAAGTCAAATCCTTCCCCTGTATACTGATATGGGTTGTGCATCGTTGTAGGCAGAGAAAACCTGCGACTTATGCTGCCATGCATTGATGATTTTGCTTGCTGAGACAGAACTTTTTTATATAGAAAACCCTCTGATTTGTATTTGAAGATCCAGACATCCTCAAGATACAAAGATTATTCAACTTTCTTTCACCCCTTCGGCCCCTTTCTCCATAATATCTCAAGTAGTTTAATTTTGTTACAACACTTTTCTATTGTAGAAAATTATAGTGCTGGTGTTTATCATGTACTAGGTGTAAGTTAGTTTCTGTTATGTTTGGAAAAAGGCTGTTGAAATTATTGGAATTGCTACTTTTTATTTCAAGAAATTTTAGTATGAAGTATAATGTTGACGATTGTGCCTGAGAATTTTGAAGGAAACTAAACAGGCTTCACGTCCATAAGGTCAAGCTGGCTTTGATTTTAATTTCCAATCAGCCAGGGATTTTGTTCCATTTGCTAGTACAACCACCTTTTGTGAAATTTATATCCCACACTTTGGACAAGTGGGGCAAATATTTGTTATTTTTCTCTGACATTTATAGTTATGGATATTGTTATCTCTGTAAAGTTTCTTTTTTAAAATTAAAAAAAAGATTGCTTTGGACCTTCTAATTGGTTGGATTTGAACATTTTGTTGCTAATATTTTCAATCTTTTTATTTGCCTGATATTTGGCTACATTTTCATGATTGAGTTGGGATTTTTTTTTCTTTGGTTAAAACATGATTCTGAGTTTTCTTAGTTAAATTTTGTGTTGTCAAAGATATTATTTTCTTCAGTAATTGTATAATCATTCTTGTATTTTTCATCTTTTGTTTATTTTGATCCAGAAATTTAAAAAGGTATCTATTTTGATCCAATAAAGAGATCAAAAGTATAAGAACCAACCTGAATCAAAATTAAAATTACATAAAAAATATATAGGAACCAAAATAGGATTTAAACCAAGAAAAGTATTAAATGCAATTTTGATAATGCTACAACCCATTTCTACTCATTTCCAAGAAATCAACTTTTCCTTCCAAAGCGAGCTTAACTTGAATGACTTACCAAAAAAAATCATATTTTCCTCCATTACACTTTACAATCCATTTCCAAAGTTCGTTTCTCATATAGTAGTCGCTAATGGCCACATTCGTTGGCTTCATATAAAATTGCCGCACCTCATTATACAAAATAATGTCCATGACACAAGGACATTAGACTTCTAAACATTGACTATGCAAGATGAAAAATATACAGAGAACTCAGGATTCAATTAGGTTAAAATCTTGAACTGATTGGATTGGAACTAAGCAGATCACAAGTTCAAACAAGAAAAAAGAGAAGGAACAAGATCAACCACAGACCAAGCAAGGCCTGCATATTGAACGAACCTAATTCCCGTGTCAATGTCAAACGAGTCCTGACTTGAGAAGAACAGCTTGTGCAGAGGACCACGTTGTTTGCTCCCATCTACCTTACCAGTTGAGGATGAATTTAGCATTGGGATATAGCTGGTTGATCTTATGGACAAGCCTAAGGTGTTTGAAACAATGGGAAGGATCCATTTAGCCAGAGCTTTGCTACAAAACTTCACCATTAATATGGTTGGTAAACCGACAAGCATCCGACCAATAAACGTGGCAAATGGGAGTTGTGGAGTAAAGATACAAGCAACGGCTTCATGGTGAAACTGATGGTATGTTTGCTGTACTCCTGCTACCTGCAGGACAGAATCTCTCTTACATATTTGAAGTAGCAAAAGAAAGCATGGAAACTAGGAGGGATCCAAACTTCTAAAGAGACAATGAGCTTTGACAGTATAATCCTTTAAAATGACACCTTTTAGAACAGATAACTTCCATCAATTATATTAAAAATAACTGCATTCTGAAAGAAAAATGTTGCTTACAATTCCAAATGCAACACCATCAAAAGCCGTGTGGAATTCAAAGCTTGGAGTAGGAAACTCAGGTGTAGGATAAGCAAAGAGCAACAGAATGCTTAGGGCACCCCAGAAATAAGTAACTGCACCCAGATATTGCATGCAACAAATAGATTAGTAAAAATTAGCACAGCAGAATCACCCTGATGATAATGCACCTTGAGAGACATTAAAGTGTAAATGTCAAACATTTAAACATGTAAAATCAAGAAGATCCACCAAACTCTGTTTTGTGGTGAAACACCTAGCACACGGTAAGTCCCACCATTTCAAATTGAAAATTCCTCAAATTATACTATGTAACATGGTCTGTCAGTAATATCTTAACATCCCTAGGATTGGAAACGGGAAAAGGGATACTGGATTAAACCCAATAACTATTGCTTCATAGTCACTTGAGGACATATTACCTATATTATAAGATTGAGTAGCAGTGGTCAATTTTGAACCTGATATAAACTCAACCTCAGTGATTAGATCACAAACTTCTGTTTTTTCTCAAGCTTCTCTCATTGAATCCAAATATATGAGTAAAATACACTTTTTGTGTGTATAATTTGAGGGAAGGGATGGTTCCTATTTAAGCCCTATAGTTCCAAACTGAATATTTTAGCCCAGAAGTTTGCTTGCTTTTAGTACCTGCCCTTAGATAACTTAACACTTGGTGCTAAGATGTCACTGTTGTGGCAGAGATAATGTGGTTACTTTAACAATGTGACATCCTAATTGATATTTTATTTTGTTTTCATTCTCTTCTCTCACTTGCTCTCCCCCCAGGCTCTCTCTGTCTTTCCAACCCCTCTTTTGTAGAATTTTTTCCTGCTCCTCTCTAGTCAACCCTTTCTTCTCTGAGATTTTATTAACTTTCTCTTCTCTCTCTTCAAATGTTCAGCCTAGTAAAATTTCAGTGAACATTTTTGAAACTGAAAAGTTTTAACTCAATAGCTATTGCTAGAAGATCCGGTATTGAGTCATGCTCTCTCGTCAACCTCTTCTGTTCCATTATGCTCCTCTGAGAAAAATTAAGGTGTCTGTTGTGGTCTATATTTTTGAGGGAAATGAACAATGCAGATAGTAAGACGACAGCATCATCACCTTGGAATCTCTTCAACTTGGCCAAACAAAGTGTAGCAAGCCTAGACAATTTCCTTTTTTGTTTTTTACATTCCTTATAAAAGCTAGATTAATTAGTTGAAGGCTTCTCTCTTGTTGCTTAATGTAGAATGCTGAGGCAGAAAGCTAAAAGTTAAAACTATGTCCCAGTGTGATGTGACAGCTTGTTTGTGAAAAATATTGTGAAAATAAACCAAACAACAGAAAATTCTATACATTGGAGTGACCTTTGGAATATACTGTTAGAGTTTTGAGTTCTTTGGGCAGTACAACAGCATTTCCAATTATGCCAATTGGATCTTCTTTCATAAAGCAAATCTAGTTTGGGAATATGAGTCCTCTTTCCCTGGTTTTTTCATTCCTTCTGTTCATTGAATATGCATCTTATTCATTGAAAATAACAAATACTAATTAGAAGAGAATCTCCTCAAAATACTGCACAGAACCTTAACTAGGGGGAAAAGATAGCGATAAAAGTGTGCAGTGAATATACCATTTTGGCCTGTGGTAATGAAGCTGTCCACGAATTCATGAACATTCAACCAAAATAAGAGAATCATCAAGCCGAAAACAAGACCAAAAATGATGTCAATTGGGCTATGCATGCCCAGGTATATTCTCCCTGCCACAGAATGATATTTTTAGATGGGAAGGGAAACTAAAAGAGGTATAAAATTGCAAAATTTTACTTGTGAAAATAAGGCTTACCCAAGCCAATGAGGCCTACAAGCAAACAAACAAGAGAAAATCCCACGAATATGTAGGAGGCATGTATATTTTCAGTATAAGATAGGATATAATACAGGAGGTATCTGCACAGTCATGCCAATGGAAATTAGTTAGTGTCAAAACAATAATATAGCCTGCAAAGAGGCAATAGATTGTAAAATCATAATGTATGACAAAAGTTGAAAATTTATGGCAATAGTAAATTAGTAGTAAGGAAACAACTGCCTCCAAAGTTCACCAGCCCTATTTTTTCAACGGAATTCACATTTGTTTGAATGTGGAACTTTTTTCAAGAGGACAAGAAGAGAGCAGATAGGAGACTATGAAAGACAACATCAGAAGGAAACTGGGAACTAATTTCCTTAACCCTACTGTCATGATGGAGGTTCAATATGGCTCGTGAAATACATATTGTAGTGCTCGGATTGTATTCAAATTTCAATTCTAACCATTCATTTATCTAATCTTAATTTTAAACAAAAAATTCTAACCATTCACTTTACTTTCAGTGAAAGGGAGAAAGTTCACTTTGGATAACATACTTATACATGGAGAGGAGATTCCTCCTTTTCTTCTCTTTCCCCTCGATATTCCAATTTCACTGAAACTATAAGCCCTTTCATATTCAACTTTAAGTATATCTCAGTGACACAAAAGCTAGTCATAATCTAATGGGACACTCAATATTGAAAATTGTAATTGTCTTTTACATAGGCCCAATACAGCAAGTTTACTAATTTCTTTAAATGAATCTAAACTGGATAAAACCCAAAACATAAAGAAAGGTGAGATAAAATGAATTAAAGAAATATGCACTGCTGAAACTTCTCAATCCCTCATAAGCTCTCTCCTAAACTATATTGATCTGTTTTCAATCATTTCAAACTCTCATGATAAAAGGGTCAATTATCCAGGCTCATTACACATTCACGTGAGACTTCCAAGTCCTTTTGGTAATTGAGTCATTTTACATCCATTATTTGCTACAACATTTGAGCATATTTGAAAAGTTGAAGTTCATAACAAGGTTAATTTTTTACTTGTTGATTCTAAAGATAATGTTGACATGAGAAGTCCTTCTAAAAGTCTCCAACCATAAAGTCTTTCCTTCAGGAAAAGGCTTCAATGGATCCCAAGCACCTTTTCTTTTATCCTTCATTTTCTTATGTCCTTTGGAGCAATTCTTCTCAATGCTTGCAAGTATACATATCACTACGATCACACTTAAAGTACTTATGGGAGCATCCCAGCTAACCAAAATGTCTTCAATTGAAGAGAACAAGACCCTTCCATCCAAATCATCCACAAAAAGAAAAAAAGTGCATAATTCTGCTAATCATCTTTCCTGTCTCCCACACAGAATGAGCTAAACCTGTAGTTGCTGATCCCCTTGGTATTCTCAACAAAGATTATTTACACATCCTTAAGGCAATCAAATTACAAGCTCAGACACAAATTCAACTAAAGCAGAAAAGGCAAGAAGTCACTGTAAACATCAGTATCACCCACGTCAAAATCTGAGTCGAGGCTCGGGTCTCATAACCCTTTACAAAGAAAGATTTTGGCTAAAAATCACACCCCAGCATGAACCCCACCCTGAAGAGGTAGAAACAAAAAATACCCCCAGCTACACGATACCATAAAGGAAATAGCAAAGCATATGAACCATGCAGGGATGGGAACCACGTACCCAGATAAACAAACTGTATTTAGCGTGTGAGAAGAGGGCAATCCATATTCCATGGCATTCTCTTCCTCATCTTTGGTGGCAGTTATTCTCCTAACAGGTGGGCAACTGGGTCTAGGAGCTGATACCACATCCTAGAAAATTCAAAGGAAAAAAGAAAAGAAAAGAAAAGAAAACACCACATGTTGGATTGACAGGGGGATAAGAAGCTTGAATTCGAAGAGGAAAAAAAAAAGGCTAGGCTAGTTACCTTGATGGAATTCCCCAAATAATCACAAAACGCCATCAAAAGAGTCATTTGCCGAGCCAATTTTCCATGCCCACTCTACATTTTCAGACAAAAAGTTAGCCTACAAAAGAACTAAGTGAGGGATCAACAATTAGAGAGAGAGAGAGAGATCTAAAACATACCCAGAATAACAGCGGAAGAAAAGCAGTGTAGAAGGGCACAGAAACAATGCAAGACAACCCAGAAAACAGAGCATCGAAGAACGAATTCTGATATTTCTGCAGACCCCCAAAAAAAACCTTTAAACAATGAAACCAAACACGAACAGAAACAGAAAACTTAAACATAATCGGTTTCAATAATCGCAAACCTGGATTCGGAGGATGAGAGGAACGCCTTTGACGACATGTCGAGCCACCCAAGGTTGCAGCAAGGATCTGAGCTTCTGGGTTATGTTAATGTAGGAAGCCAAACCAATCCACGAGAGGAAACCGCATAAAGCCACCGTTTGCCAGACAGCTACGTTTTCCATTTTCCCCCTATTTCTTCTTCCTCCCTCCAAAAAGAGAGGGATCGAAGAGAATAAAAAAGGGGAAGAAGAAACAACAGGAAGAAGCAGAGGAACGGAGAAATCAAAGGCTTAAACAGAATGTAGGGGTGCTTAACACATCTGAGGGAAGTGGGTCGAATTTGGATTCGTTAGAAGATTGATCGGTTCATCTGATTTCGAAAAGGGGATGAATGGGGAGAGGCTTTGAACAATTTTTTCCATTGTTGAAGGCAGTGGGCTGTGGGTTTCGCGGTTAGGCTTCGTTGGGATTTTGACTGGTACCTTTTAATGCCAGCACACGGAAACCATTGTTCCATGTAAGGGAAAGATTTGAAGTATCGGACAATTTTGGGAACGCTATTGATGAATGAATTCATAGGAAGATTTTTGGTTATTAATATTGGGTTAATATTTCCCCATAAGCATAGATATTTTATGTGAGGTAAAAAATTGGATACTGATATTTTTAGATATTTTTAGATACTTTTCAGATACATTTCTAACACGCAATTTACATATCAAGTAACTCATCTAATCTCTTTCAGTCTAAAACTAGGCAACCTAACTCACAGTCCAAAACTAAAATAAAATAAAATAAATAACGGACCTAAACTAGAATCATCTAATCTCCATTTTCACATTTGAGTTCTCACAAAGTCCACTAAAATATAAATCATTTGGATATCTTCAACAATTCAATGAAGAAATTCTTCGTTTATCTTCATATTTCTCCCTTTAATCTTCTTCTTTTTCTTCTTTGCAATATGAGTCACTTTTCTATTGCATTTTATTAACTATTGTACTTCAACATCTTAGACGTTTTTTTTTCATTTATTGTATTTTAGTGTTTGTATTCTATTTTGTGTTATTGTTATTAACTTGTATGCTAAATTTATTTATATCCTATATTTTGTTAAAAGAAAAAAAATGTATCTTCAATGTATAGTATCCTCGTTTTTTAGAAATATATATATTAAAAAAATATATAAGAAAATGACGTATCCGTGTCTTAGTTTTTTTAGAAATTGATGAATCGTCGTATCCAATCGTATCTGTATCGTATAGTCGTATCTGTGTCTATGCTTCATAGATTAAATCTCAACCATTTCAAGTTTTACAACTGATTTAAGAAAATGTTAAACCCTAGACTTTACAATTGTGTTTTATCAATTTAAACACTAATGTCAAATTGACCATCTATTTATGTTATTAACGAACTATTATTATAGGGATGTAGGATCGGACCTTCGACCTCTAGGAGGATGACAATATCAATTACAGTTGAGCTAAAATCACTTTAACGCTGCTAATATGAATTTATGAATACCATTGATGAATTCATTAATGGGTATGAAAATATTTTATTCAAGTTTAATAGATTAATATTGTCATTTCATCAATTTAGTGTCATGCCAATTATTTGAAGTTTTATAACATATTAAAAACATGTTATACCCTAAACTTTGGAATTGTATTATATAAATTTAAACACTAATTTCAAATTGACCGTACATTGGTGATTGATACCTATTATCATGTCACTAATTTCAAATTGACCCACTGTTATGTTAATAAAATACTATTACTATCCATTGTTTTTAATACAACCGTGAGGATGAGAATCGAACATCCGACCTCTAAAGAAGAGATCATGTCAATTAACGTTGCTCACTGTAGCACTACTACTATCAATTTGATTTCTCTAAGGTATAAGACTTTCTTATCTTGTAATGATTTTTAAGCAATATTCTAACTGAGAGTCTAAATCAATTAATAATTGATAATGAGATACAATTGCTAGCGAATGACATCCTAAAAAAATTGATTTTTTTTAAATAATGTTTTTTAATAAATAATGACAAAAATAGGTTTGGGGGGAAGTATTTTAAAAAATAGGTGTTTTTGGGATAGTATTGACAGATTTAGGGTAGTGAAATCGTGTACCCGGTACACGATTTCCATGTGGCATACTCGTGTACCGGGTACACGAGTACCATTTAATCCACTCAGTTGACTACGTCAGCTGACTGGTTGATCGGTCAAGCGAACTCGTGTACCCGGTACACAATTCGCTTATAATTTTTTTTTTCTTTTTTTTTAAAGTTAATTGTTAAAACTTAATTCCTCGATTGTTGCTTATAATTTTTTTAAATTGTTAAACTTAATTATTAAACTTAATTCTTTCATTATTAAACTTAATTATATATTTAATCTACAATGAAAACATTTAAAAATGACCCCCCAGCCCTTATTCCTCATGGAGTTGTCTTTGTGTCCCTCTAAATTAGGTTCACCCCGTTGTCGCTATCGTCTACGACGGATACGTCTTCGATCGATGTCAGCAACATTGAGTCGTCTTGTTTGTTGAATAATACTTTCTACGTTGATCAATGTTTGCTGACACATTGAACCCAATTCCGGTAGGTTGTTCTGAATATTGTTGAACATCACCGATAAAATTATTCTGTAGAATAAAAAAAATATTAAACAATATTCATATTATATATATGGAAAATTTCTGATTTTAAAACTCTTACCATGCAGTAATAGTAAGAGCCGTCTGGTGAGATAAATCGCCTCGTGATCGAATTGTACCAAGGAAAGTAGTAGTCTGATATAGCTGGCTCATCTGTTAATTCTCCCTGTGCACAATGATCACGTCGTCCATGCCAGTAGGATAAATACTCCGCATGGATTCAATGCCAGTCTTGGTCATTCTTACCTCTTAAATTGATCTGGTGTAATTCTGGGAGTGTATAGGACAACGAAGGGATCATTTATCGCATACCGAACTGTCTCAGCACACGATCTGGATTATGCCACTATACTATATGGAAACATATAAGAGGGCTAATAGTCAACCAGATGTCTTCACCATCACGACAATAATCAGGTAAGGATGATTAAATTTGTGAGTATGGCGTCCAAATAACCTGACAAAAAAATAATAATAAGTATACATATAATTTTTTTTAAATATTCATTTATATACATATTTACTACCTAATTGGCAGTCAGCATGTCGAATGTTTTCTGTACACGAGCAACATATTTGCTAACTGTCCAGAGGCAGTTAATACACCACTCCATCTAAAATTATAAAAAAATACAATTAATTTATATTCTTACATAAAATGGTAACGAAATAAATATATAAATAAAATAATACCTGGCACTAAGTGGATGATGATTTGGGGCCTATAGTTGGACTTGTGGTGCTACAATTGGAAATCGATTATAAGCTCATACTTGTAATAGTATCAGTGGCCCCGCTATTTCCAACGCTTGTGCATTGGAAGCCCAACAAAGTTCTCTGTACAACCATGCAAGACGTGCACCACCCCACGAGTACGTACCAACGTGCTCGAAATTAAACAATAATAGGAGGAACATGAGATACACTAGAGTATTTGACTTGTCGGCAAATAAAAATCCTCCAATAAGCTGTAGGATGTATACTCATGCATACCTACGTACACTGATGTCGTCGGCATCGGGAGGTAATTCGGGAAACTGGGACGCCAACCAAGGGATACTTAATCTTGATCCCTTCAGATCCTCTGGTAGAGCGCCTAAGAGCTCTTCACAAACGTTTTTCCAGTCATACTGTAGTGAGCTTGTCAGTGGTTGCCTGTCCACTTTTAACCCAAATTGTACGGCAACATCGTGCAGCGTAATAGTGCATTCCCTACAGGACAGGTGAAATGTGTGGGTCTCTGGTCTCTAGCGCTCAACTAGAGCAGTAATCAGGTGCCAATCAAGCTGGATGAAACCAATCTGTGCAACTCCAAGAAAACGCGCCCCCTGAACATATGGAATGATGCGGTGATCAAATGGGATAGTACTTTGTGCAGTCGCCTCCCTCCTCCAACAACTCAACACTATAGTGGAAGAACTATCTCATACTGTTTGTGAACGATGCGTGTTTTGTTGGTACAATTGTACAGGATTAGAAGGACCAGACTCCATTACCTAAAAAGTTCAATTTATATTACACAATAGAATCGATAACATAAAAAGTACATAAGAAAATACAATTATATAAAATAAGTTTATTAAATAAATTCATTACATAAATTCATTATAAATACATAAAGAATACAAATACATAAAATATACAATTACATGAAAATTACAAATACATAAATAATACAAATACATGAAAATTATAAATACATAAAGAATACAAATACATGAAATATACAAGTAAAAAAATAAAAATAAAAATCCTAATGACCCGAAGATGACGAAGCACCCAGTGTACGGTGTGGACAAGTGTGTCTGTTATGTCCTCCTCTTTTACAAATTGTACATCGCACTTTTTGGCTTGTTTCTCTTCAATCCATTTCATTATGAATTCGCGTACTTTTTGGCCGATCTTGTTCTTTGAGTAAGTTCGCATTTGGACGAACTTCTGTAAATGATAATTCTGGCCAATAATCTGGGTGTTGAATTGGATGGAAGCGGTCTTCATAACAACGCTTGAAATTGGACAATTTGTAGCATTCATCAATAATGGGTAGGTATGTCATATGCATGTAATTACAAACTGCAATTACATGAGAGCATGGAATCTTGAATGATTGCCACTTATTGCAAGAACATGTCCCTTCTTTCAAGCTTAAAACTTGGGTGTGTTGTCCTTTGTAGGGAGAAATCATACTTATGCCAGTTTGTACTTCGAAAGTTTGACTTTCCCTGTCAATGGATGTCACTGTATGTTTCGATGCTCGTTTTTCCCACCTCTTGAGTTTCTTTAAGGCATATTCTGTATATATGTCCCCACGATCGAGTGCTTCACTGATTTCTTGTCTCCGGCGTTCAAAATACAGTATTGTGCAATAGAATGTTAGCCTAACCAAAGAAGCAATGGGTAACATTCAAGCACCTTTAAAAACGTCATTCATGCATTCAGCTGCATTGCTGGTCATCCACCCATAACGGTCCATTTTTCTAAGTCAATGTCTGAAAAAAATTCAAGACATTCAGGGTGCAATTGTTTCAATTCGTTCATGCACCAAATGAACTTATGACTTTGGTGTTGATTTCCGGCCTTAAACACCAAATTTTTTAGTTGCTTCGATTTATATTTTGTACTGAAATTACTGGTAACATGGCGAAGACAATATCGGTGGTACACTCTAGGTTCACTCCAACCAATTTCTTCATTATTAATTGTAGCAAGAATGCCCTTATGTCTGTCAGAAATCAAGCAAATACCATCTCTTTCGGTAACATATTCATGCAATGCCCACAAAAACCATGACCAACTGGACGAATTCTCACCTTCTACGATAGCAAAAGCAAGGGAAAATATATGTTCGTTTGCATCAACAGATAAGGCTGTCAATAATTTTCCCTTATACTTTCCGTATAGATGAGTTCCATCAATCTGAATTAATGGCATACAATGGTTGAACCCTTCTCTTGCAGGACCAAAAGACCAAAAAACTCGTCCAAAATAGTCGTACCTGGCACATCAGAGGGAAGGAAAAACCAGTCTGTTCGTGTTCCTAGGTTGTAATGAACAACAACATCCAGCCAATACGGAAGCTCCGAATATGATTTCTCCCAATCGCCAAACACAGCAATTAACGCTTTTCTCTTGGCTTGCCATACCCGTCTATGATTGACATTATAGCCATATTGTCTTTTAATGGTTTCTCGAAGTAGGGCCACAGGTACTCTAGGATCAACTCTAACTAAATTCTAAATTTTGATACTCATGAAGTTTGAATCCAGCTGTGAATGATCCTGTGTCAACTCTGAAAACAAACATGAGTGTTCTTCTTGAAGTTTTGTGATTTCAAACATCTCATGAGTTTTGCGCCGACATGCCCATAGTCTCCAAGCACAACCGTCACTCTAGGATTTACATTTAACATACCAAAGGTCCTGATTTGATTCCACTACGACAATTTTGTAGTGCTCTGTCACATAATATTTTTTTACAACAAGCTGTAAATCTTCTTTGGTATTAAACAACATTCCCTTCTGTATTAAACTACAGTTATCTACTCCTACATTCCTTTCTTCTAAAGTAGACCCTAGTTCAAACGTTGAATTTGTCATTTCCCAATCTATTTGGTTGAACATTTTCGATGGTACCAACTCAAGATTTTGTTCACCACTACCATCGTTTCCAAATAATTCATCTACTTCAACGTCGATGTCACCATCTCCATCATTTCCATGTTCAAGAATTACTAAACCTTCAGGACACATCGACATATTTATTATGTTTTTTTCAACTATTATAATTGACAAAAAAATATGTTAATATGTCAACCCAACTCTAATTTCTAAGTTTTCTAAGTTTAAATCAATCATATATAAACTAAATCATACATAAGCTATAAATATAAGATTTTTAAGTTTAAATCAATCCAAACAAATAAAAAAATGTAAGATCAGCCTAAAAACATACATAAACTAAATCATACATAAGCTAAATCATACATAAACTAAATCATACATAAACTATACATAAACTAAATCATACATAAACTAAATCATACACAAACTATATATAAACTAAATCATACACAAACTATATATAAACTAAATTATACACAAAACTATACAACATAAACTATATATAAACTATATAATACACTATACATAAACTATACATAAATTATACGTACATAAACTATACATAAACTATACATACATAAACTATACATAAACTATACATACACTATACAAAAATGTAGGAATGTACCAAATAAAATTCAGCCCAAAAATATGCAAAAACATACATATAAATGCAGATCAACCCAACTAGAGAAAAAAATATACCAAGCAAAATTCGGAAGCCAAAAATGTAGGAAAATCGAGCAATACGGTCGTTACAATGGAGGATTCGTGAGGATCAAATGAAGGACTGAAAGTCGATCAAAATCGAAAATTTGGAAGATTTCGGTGAAATAGAGGCTTCGATGAAGAAAATCAACGAGATTTTGGTAGGTAGAAGGGAGGAATCGATGGTTTCGGTGAGGGAAAACTATTATAAGCGGCGGTGAGGAATAACAATAGGCGTTTCGGTGAGAAAGAAAAAGGGTTCGGGCGGAACTCTTAAGGCGTGAAGTACACGACTTTAGGGTAATTGTGTACCCGGTACACGATTCCCTCAGTCAAACCTGCATGACTGCCACGCCAGACTGGGCGTGCCAGGTGGCCAGGGACTCGTGTACCCGGTACACGATTTAGGCCTTATCGTGTACTGGGTATACGATTTAAACACCTATTTTTGGGAATACTTTTCCCCCAACCCTATTTTTGTCATTATTTATTAAAAAACATTATTTAAAAAAAATTCAAAAAAGTTGCATCAAATTTTTACATGGGCTTATATTCACATTGTGTGCTGATAATATGGGGTAGCTCATGAATTTCATGTGGATGTTTTTGTGTCCTTCACTCAATGAGCTATCACCAATGATTTACTGTTTTTCTGATTTCTATATTTTTTTCCTTTTTTCTTTTGTTCTTTTTTCACTATTGTACTAAAAGAAATGGATGATCTAAATTGATTCACTTCTAATTAGAGTTTAAGTAGACACAATTATTAGTTTGAGATTTTAGTGATGTAATTTCAAAATTTATAGATGTAAATTGATTTTTTCAATATCAATTTGTTCGATGTGATGTGTTATGGATGAATTCGAACCTGACGAAATAAGCCAAAAGCTAAAAAAAGTAAGAAATGAAGTGGACTTCGGTTCAAATAAGCCAATGACCAACTATCAATGAGCTAATCAGATCTAACCCTAACTTGTTTAGGATATGGAAAAATTCATCTCATCATAATCTTGAAAGTAAAAGGTAAACTTCACGGCATTCTCCTTTGTAATTTCTGATTTCTTCTCCACACTATACTTCTCCCGACTTTGGCATTATAGTTATTTTTTTGTTTTGTAATTTTTTCCCCAAACTATAAATT
The DNA here is from genome assembly GCF_027475165.1 of Benincasa hispida. Taxonomy (NCBI): domain Eukaryota; kingdom Viridiplantae; phylum Streptophyta; class Magnoliopsida; order Cucurbitales; family Cucurbitaceae; genus Benincasa; species Benincasa hispida. The sequence goes on from NC_143480.1 coordinate 73,651,259, forward strand.
TACGTGTTGTCGCGTGAATGTCAAATGCATTTGTCCTATATATATTTTGACATCAACTAAATGTATTGTAATTATTGGACTTGGCCAGTCAAATTGAAAATATATATAGATCCATTCTCTAAAAGCTAGCTCTATTTTTTTAAAAAAACAAAAAATAAAACTAATATAATATTTCTAAATCGAATTTTGACTTCAAATTTGCCTAGTCCTTTTAGTTGATTTGCGAAAATCTTAGGAGAAAAAAAAAACCTTTTTGGTTCTGAGTTTTTTAAAGTAAATGCATTCAATCGTTTCAAATTGATCAATTTAATACTTGAATTTTTAAGAATAGATTTAAATGGCCCTCTATGGGCCAAGCAATTAAATTAAAATTAAATTAAAAAAAAAAAGATAAATGGAGTTTTTAAAAATTTAGTTTGTATGGACTTCCGATGCTCTCTCAATGTAATTAAAATCAGATGAATCACTTTGGAAGATAAATAATATAATTCCTTTCCTCCACTTCCCCAAATCCTATTCCATTTCTTCCCCATGCCTACAAAAACCATGAGATAACAAAAACATGAAGCAGCCTTCCATGAAAACAATTTATTTTAATTTAATTGTTTTCTACTAGAGGACCATTTAAACATATCCATGTAAATTCACGGATTAAATTGACTAATTCGAAACTTCAGAAACTAAATATTCTTCAAAATTCAAGGACCAAAAAGTTATTTTTCCCAAAATCTTATTATCTTTTAAAGTATTTCAATTGAATGTGTTTCCGGGAAAAACTGGCATGCTCTACAATGACTTTGAAGTCTAGTGAATGGCACATTTCTATAGAGAGCTTTGATAGTCATTGGAAGGGATTCCAAAAGCTTGCAATAGAGATGTTCTTGTTAGATGGGTTCTTTGGTTGATCTTTAAGAGTGATTTTGAAAGTGTTATAATTACTTTTGTCGTATTTAAAATTACTTTATGACATACCTTTAATTAAAAAATTAATTTAATGTTTAATTTTACACTTTAAACATATTTTAATACTATTAAAATTTGGAAGTGGTTTTGAAAATGATAAAAGTACTAATTTTAACCATTTTAGAATCATTCTTAAAAATGTCATCAATGACCTCTTTAAAATTGTTGAGATTTATTTGGTTGACTTTATATTTTTCTAAGACATTGGTTTTTGCCATTGTCTAAAATATAGTCTTAACATCTGCCTCAGACAAGTCGTACTTCCCGCAGAGTATTTTTCTTTCCTAATTTGGAATTTATATGCGGAATATTTTTATTTCCTAATCTGAAAAATCTTAGTAGAAGTATATTGATCTATGTTTCCTATATCTTATTTTGACAAAAAGGGAAATATTTTTCTAGAAATTTTTTCCTTATTTGACCTCACTTTTGAAAGAAGAATTCTAACCCTAGCCAACAAGAGCGTAACTCAACTGGCATAATGTTCATACTATCAACCTCGTGGTTTGAGGTTTGATTCCCCCACCCCACACTTTAATTACAATACCTCTTAAAAAAAAAGAATTCTAACCCTTTAGGGTTGCCGCTTTTGTTATTTGAGCAAGATGTTTTTGTTCTTTGCTCACTATATTCTATTATGCAAGTTATGAAGGAATAGTGAAGTTCCCACTGGAAGTGGGGATCGTTCCCAACTTTTAATTTTACATAGAACGAAAATTGCATAACAAAAATAATTATGCAATTAGCAAAATTAATTTTACAGTAAGCTAGAGAAAGGAAAAATAAGGTTTAGAAATTTTACTTACCTTTGATGAATCAAAACCTTCTTCGCAAAATCCTTTCTCCAAAACGATCATGAACAATTCGTACAGTCACGAATACCCAAAGATGACACCACCAATTGGAGCGTTCTGTATTCTCTTTTGGATAGAGAATCCTCAGGAAGTGTGGGCTATGAAATTTTGGAAGAAAAGGAAAGTAACTAGGAGATGGAGTCTATGTACTTCAATAACATCTGGGAGCTTATGGATCTGCTCGATGGGGTAAGACCTATAAGGTGTAATTGGATCTATAAGTGAAAGAGAGGTGTAGATGGAAAGGTGCAAACCTTTAAAGCTTGACTCTTGGCAAAGGGTTGTACCCAGGTCGAGAAAGTTGACTATGAGGAAACTTTCTCACCTGTTGTCATGCTTAAATCTATCAGAATACTCCTGTCCATAGCCACATTTTATGATTATGAGATATGGCAAATGGACGTCAAGTTACCTTTCTTAATGGTAATCTTGAGGAGACCATCTACATGGCTCAACCTGAGGGGTTCATAGTTCCAGATCAAGAGCAAAAAGTTTGTAAACTTAATAGGTCCATTTATGGGCTAAAACAAGCATCTAGATCGTGGAACATTAGATTTGACACTGCGGTCAAGTCATTTGACTTTGATCAGAACATTGATGAGCCTTGTGTTTACAAAAAGATCATCAACAACTCAATAGCTTTCCTAGTACTGTATGTGGATAATATCCTACTAATTGGGAATGATGTAGGGTATTTGACTGGCATTAAGAAATGGCTAGCTGTCCAGTTCCAAATGAAAGATTTGGGTGAGGCACAGTATGTTCTAAGGATCCAGATTATTTGGGATCGTAAGAACAAGAGGTTAGCCTTGTCCCAGGCATCGTACATCGATCAAATGTTGGTCAGGTACAGGATGCAGGATTCCAAAAGGGGTTCGTAACCTTTCAGGCATGGAATCATTTTGTCTAAGGATCAATGTCCTAAGACACCTCAAGAAGTTGATGAAATGAGATGGATTCCCTATGCTTCAACTGTTGGAAGCTTAATGTATGCAATGTTGTGTACCAGACTCGACATTTGCTACACAGTAAGGATTTTCAGTCGTTATCAGTCCAATCCAGGATTTGATCATTGGACAGTGGTCAGGACGATCCTCAAGTATCTTTGGAGAATGAGGGACTACATGCTCGTGTATAGAGATAAGGATCTAGTCCTTACAGAATACACAGACTCTGACTTTTAGACCGATAGAGACTCTCTCAAATCGACATCGAGGTCAATGTTCACTCTGAATAGAGAGATTGTAGTGTGGCAAAACATCAAGCAAGGATGCATCGCGGACTCCATTATGGAAGTCGAATACATAGTCACTTGTGAAGCAGCTAAGGAGGCTATTTGGCTAAGGAAATTTCTTAAAGATTTGGAAGTTGTTCCAAATATGGACTTGCCGATCACCCTCTATTGATAACAGTGAGACTGTGGCAAATTCAAAGGAACCTCGGAGTCATCGTCAAGGCAAGCATATAGAGCGAAAATCCCACTTGATTAGGGAGATTGTGCATCGCGGTGATGTGATAGTCACGAAGATCGCGACAGAGCACAACGTTGTTGATCCATTTACAAAGGCTCTCGCGACTAAAGTGTTCGAGGGTCACCTAGAGAGTCTGGGTTTGCGGGACATGCGGCATCTTGTCTAGGGCAAGTGGGAGATGATACTTGGGTATGCCCTAGTTTATTATATATTGTACATGTCTTTATCTTGTATTGTACATTAGTCTCCCGAGGCATTAGGACAAGTGGGAGATGTTGGGATTGGTGTCCTAATTCTTCTGGAGTCTCGTAGTTTGTAATTTATACACATTATTATGAATAAAATAAAATTTATTTTATCTAGCATTTACTCATATCCAATAAACAAAGCTCCATGGTTATCGTATGTAAACTTAAGCATGTATATGAGATATATAAGTTGATCATGCCTTAAGTGATAACCTAAATAGGTCTGTAGTATAAGGATTAAGGAGGGATTCCTGATCCTGGTGTGACTACAGATACGACCCACTTTTTAGAGGTTTGCAAGTATTGTGAACTATTACAGATGGTAGATCGTGACCATTCATGTGGAGACATGCGAGTGAGGGTGTCCTATACAAAGAGTTTATGTAAGACTGGACCACAAGATGATTCATCTTTGTATATAACGCAGTTGATACTGGAGACTTACATCTCACCTAAATGACCATAGGTGACATGACCTCAATACTGAGTGTTTTGGGAACTTCTGCCTTTGAGGGTGGTCCTTTGATTAGTATGGGTGAGAGTGGCCAGATTGCCAACTCAACATGCCTACCTTTTTGGGGACTTGTTTGATTTGGGAGCTGGGAACTCAATTACACAAGATGGAATTCACTCCTTCCCTGAAGCAGGGGTAAGTAGATAGATTGCTCCCTTAAGGGCTGATTCCGGGGCTTGAACATAGTGGCCACAACTTCTCTTTGAAAGAGAGAACACAGTCATAGTAGGACTATGACTTATGTTCATTAGAGGGATCAGTGGTACTTAAGGAGTTAAATGTAACTACAGGGGCATAACAGTTATTGGTCAAGCTGTACTTACGGCGATTTGTGAAGAGTTATCACACTATTGATTGGTTAAGATGGACACATAATATATATGTAGTAAGGAGAGTTCAGTTTTCGGTCTTTAGTGGAGTACCTGGCAGTTAACGGATGGTGGATCCCGTGACTAAAGAGTTTAGTCAGTTATTCACATACCATGAGAGCTTTGAGCTACAGGCTCATAAGGTCCCCTTGGTAGCTCAATGGATTCAAGTTGAGGATCAGTTCTTAGTGTTGATTTGAAATGTTCAAATTGACAAGAGGTAATTTGATTATATATGATATGATCGATGTGGTGTATGAGATACATCGAGTGAAAGATTAATGTAAATGAGATTTACATTAAGTACCATGAAATAGAAAAAGAGTTATGGTTTATATGTTTCATGAGATAAAATATTAAAACTATAGGTTATAAATATATTATGGTAAATTGGTTATCATATATATTTATAATAATATTAATTCTTGGATAATTATCTATTTTTCTCTAATAACCAATTGAGTGGGAGGTTATTGGTGGTTTCATGGTAACCATGAGTTAAAAGGAAATTTTTTTTCCTAAATTTAGAAGTTGATGTTGAAAGAATTTCCATTCTCGAAAGTTCTCATCATGACTGTCAAGTAAATAAGATTTACTAAACGACAACTAAAGGAGAGACTAAATGATCATGGAGTGTTTCTATATGATAGACACTCAGCTGGCCGATTAGTTAAACAATCGCATAGCTTTTGCTAGACGATCGTGGAGCTTTTTCTAAATGATTGGGCATCCTCTATACGATAGACATTTGCCATCTCCCACTTGCTCAATCCTTTATACGATTGTTCTTCCTCCGGTCTCATCCTCTAACCAAGTCTACACATTGCCTACACTTCTGGATTTTCACACTGAGAATTCCAAGGTAACCATTGTGGTAGTGTCATACTCAACTCGACATAGTCGAGGTTTTTGGAGGTCATTCATTGAGTTCGAGCGTTCGTGTGTTGCATTCTTGGAGTTTTTTCGAGTGTTCATGAGTAAAGGATATTGAAGATGAGTCTTAAAAGGTATGTGTATTATTTCCCTTGATTGTAGAAAGGCATGTTGTAATTTCGTGTGTTGTATAGCCTGTATGTTTCCATTTCTTGATTGTAATTGTCAATGTTCATATACAAATGAAATTTGGAAAGATCATTCAACTGCTCATGGAAATCCTCATATCCGATTTCCTTCGATTGGTATCAGGGCTAGGTTGTTCTAATATTCCAAATTTCACTTCTGCTTTGAATTTCTTTTACAATCGTGGTGGGTTTTCTGCATTGCGTTTAATAGTTAAATGTGTTTGTGGATAGCATTGATGAATGTTTACGGGTTTAATTGCCTTTGTTTAAAGCTTTCGTTAAATTACAAAGTATTAATTTATAAGGGCCCCTGTGTTTTTTAGAATAATTAACATGCAATCGAGTCTGTAATTCAAAGGTTTGAGTTAGTCGAGTCGTTCATGGTGAAGTTTCGAAGCATGAAGATGCGGTTCTCAGCGAAGAAGAAGACCAAGGGTTGGTCCTGTCGTGTAGTCTCAGGTAAATGATTGTTGGGATTTAACTAAATGATCGTGTAGAGTTTTCTATACGATCGTCTAGTATTTATTAAACGATCGTTTAGCATGCTAAACAATAGGGTAAATCGTATACTCTATCACGTAGCGTTGGTTGCCCGATTGCGTAGATGCTGTAGGTAGACGATCGTAGTGGGAGCATATGATGCTCATCGTTTAGAAAAAAGTCGAGTGCTAAACGATCGTGTAGTTAGCATGCCTCATCGCATAGTTATTGACTACACGATCATGCGGTATACGATACGAAGGCCCTCACTCAATGATCATTTAGAAGATCGTGTTTCATCACATCACAGTCGTTTAGACGATCGTATAAGGCTTGCATTGTCGGGCGCGTTGCACTATCACGTACCTTGTGCTTCATCGCATAATAAAAGGTACACGATCGCTTAGGTCTGGAATCGTATGTAAACGATTGAGCAATGTGTTTGTTCTTTCGTGTAGACCATCGCGAAGTGTTTTGGTACACGATCAGTGGAGACGCGGACTTCGATCGGATGGTTCACGACCCGGTTCGCCTGTTTGAACTGGAGACTCCTTGTTTTTGTAATAGTTAGCTTTTGTTTTGAGGATTTTAAGGCAATTTTTCCCGGTTCATACACATTTATTTTTGTACATGAGATGTATGTGGTTTATATGACAAAGTGTTTGACATATATATTTGAAACCCACCTTAGGTTGTTCAATTAATCATGCATCATGTATTATAAGTATTATAACATCGCATGAAGAAATTACATGAAAGCATGCGCAAGCATCATGAAAATATAAGAGTTCTATTTGTGCATGCAGTAAGCATATTCATGCATCATCTTCATATTATAAGTATTATAATATAAGGGTGAATGGAAGCATGTTTTGCTTGGTTCGTTGCTGTTTTGTATAAGTGTTATATAAAAAGTAGCAATGAACGAACGATGCATAGAGCATGACACTTAGGTTGTTTATAAAAGTTATGAATGCCTCGTATCTATTTGCTATGCATTGTAGTTGATTTTGGTTGTTTCTGTTGTAAGTGTTATAATATAAATTAGAACTAAAATCGATAAGAAATAGTTTCATGCGGACTTAGGGTGAACTCATATTTTAAAGGGTTTTAAAATTGGATTGAGATAGACCTAAGTTCAAAGGTTCTAATAGGATTAGTAACCTAGTTTAATCTTTTTAAATCGGTTTAGGATTAAATTGATTGGCATAGAAGATTAAAATTGTATTAAATCTATCTAAAAGAGACCTTTTGTCTAAGACGGGTTTTGTTTAGGCTGGGGTACTTAAGCTGACGAAAATGGAACATCCCTACCTGGGAACCTACCTGGAAAGGTAAATTAGATAGATTTTCTGCAAGCATGCGACAATTGGTCAAAGACTCCGTTAAAGAGTTTAATGGATGATGATCAATAGTTGTTTCAACTATCCAAGGTAAAATTTACTCTTGGGCAAACCTAAACAGTCACTTAGTTAAAATTCTTAGCCATGTTTTTTCTAAGTAAACTAAACCCTAGGTTATAAAATGCTCAGTATGAGGAAGAGATGTATCTGGTATGTTAATGATTCCACTCACATTTCTCCCTGAATGTTCATGCCGTGAGATTCATACTTGGCCTCGTGGTGCCCTGGGAGCATCCCCCTTCGGATGATGTTTGCATGAGTCAATATCAAGGTAGATGGAGAGAGTGTCTATAGTAAGTGAGTGAAGGGTATGTGTCAACACGTCCTACGGTCTCTGTCATTGGTTTGCATCGTGAGATCATTTTGCACTCCCTCGTGGCGTCCTGGGAGCGTCCCCCTTCTGATGAATTTTATGCATTTGGTTAAGATCAAGGTGAACTTCAGAAATGGATAGGGTCGTTTTAGGTTTTTCCCCAATCGGATTTTTTTCCTTTGGATTGCTGCTTGGGGCGGATCTCTAGGGCCTAAAATGGAAGATGACACTTACAAGAGTTTGTTAAGTAAGTCAATGATCTCTTGACCAAATCAATGATGACTAGTCGTTATATGAGCATAAGTTGTTCTAGTATTAATGACTGGTTAAGAATTTCTCAATTCAGAGGAGGGATAATTGACCTCCCTTCGATGACTTTTTTCCTAAACCTTTGAAGCGTCATTGCGAAATTAGATATCACACGGGGTTCATGTTGGTTTTGCTAAACCCTATTGGATGTTGTTTATTTTTCAACGGGTATTTGCTTAAAACCTAACGTAGGTCAATGTGTTTTTGTTTTCAGCAACGTGTTTGTATTTCCGTTTAAAGCCTCTAATTTAAGCAACTACATACAATAGAAAGAGTCTCGTAAAATGTATTTCATGGTAAATAACCTCGAATTGTCATGGTTGAGGAATGTTCTCAAGTCTCGACCCTTGATGCACCACGAAGTGTTCGTAATGCATATGAGGTATGGATGAAGGCTAATTCATTGGTCGAACTTCACATTTTGGATAGTATACCCGATGCTTTGGCCAAAAGGGTTGAGAACATGGTCATTGCATGAAAGATCATGGACTCATTGAAAGATTTGTTTGAACGTCTGTTCTTACTTTTCGAGCACAAAGAGATGGATGATAAAACCAGTAGTGTCAATTCCTAAGTTAAACTCCAAGAAGAAGAAGCAAATGTTGCTGACTCTATTGAGGTTCATAGAAGAGAAATGTTCTCTGACATAGAACTTGGAGCTTATTTAGGTTCTGATACAGATCCCACTACTCTGCAAAAGAGGAGGTTGTCTAAAGATAGTAAATCTGATTTATTGGTCTTGGAGACATGTTCGGTAGAGAATGATGATTCTGCCTGGATCCTAGATTCGGGTGCTACCAACCATGTCAGTTCCTCTTACCAAGGATTTAATTCCTTGCAAACGTTGCCACAGGGAGAGATGACTATTCGAGTCGATACTGGTGAGGTTGTTTCAGCTTTTGCTGTAGGCAGGCTGAAGTTATTTTTGGACAAGAAACGTTATCTGTTACTGGATAATATTTTCGTAGTTCCTCATATTGAGAGGAACTTAATCTTGATTTTTTGTCTCATTGAACAAGGTTATATCATCTCATTTTCTAAGAATAAAGTGCTTATTTTCAAGGATGGAATGGAAATTGGTTTTGGTTCGATGGAAAGTAACGTATATGTACTAAGGTCGTTAGTCATAAAAGCCTTGTTTAATACTGAAATGTTCAGTACGGAAACAACAGCTAAAAGACCAAAGGTTTCTCTTAAGGAAAACGCCCATCTTTGGCATCTAAGCTTAGGTCACATCAACCTCAATAGGATTGAGAAGTTAGTGAAAAGTGGACTTCTAAAGAGTTTAAAAGAAAACTCCTTGTCGGTATGTGAATCATACCTCGAAGGCAAGATGACCAAACGACCTTTTACTAGAAAAGGTTACAGAGCCAAGGAAACCTTGGAGCTTGTACATTCTAACCTCTGCGGTTCTATGAGTGTTAGAGCTTGAGGTGGGCATGAATATTTCATCTCTTTCATAGATGATTATTTAAGATATGGGTATCTTTATCTAATGCAACGTAAGTCTGCACCCCTTGACAAGTTCAAGGAGTATAAGACTGAACTTGAAAACTTGTTAGGTAAGAAGGTAAAAACACTACGATCTGATCGTGGTGGAGAGTATATGGACCTCCAATTCCAGAAATATTTGATAGAATGTAGTATTGCATCCCAACTCTCAGCCCCAGGTACACCTCAACAGAATGGTGTATCAGAAAGGATAAACAGAACCTTGTTGGACATAGTTCGATCTATGATGAGTTATGCTCATCTTCCAGACTCGTTTTGGGGTTTTTCAGTAGAGACTGCACGCTATATTTGAACAATGTTTCCTCGAAAAATGTTTCTGAAACACCTTTTGAGTTGTGGAGAGGCCTTAAAGGTAGTTTTTCTAGACGATCGTGGAACTTCTTCTAAACGTTTGGGCGTCGTCTAGACGATAGACATTTGCCATCTCCCACTTGCTCAATCCTTTATACGATTGTTCTTCCTCCGGTCTCGTCCTTTAACCAAGTCCACACAGAGCCCACACTTCTGGATTCTAGCACTGAGAATACCAAGGTAGCCATTGTAGTGGTGTCATACTTAATTCGACATAGTCGAGGTTTTTGGAGGTCGTTCGTTGAGTTCGAGCGTTCTTGTGTTGCATTCTTGGAGTCTGTTTGAGCATTTATGAGAAAAGGAGATTGAAGATGAGTCTTTAAAGGTATGTGTATTCTTTCCCTTGATCGTAGAAAAACATGCTGTAATTTCGTGTGTTGCATAGCCTATATGTTTCTATTTCTTGATTGTAATTATTAATGTTCATATACGAATGAAATTTGGAAAGATCATTCCGCTGCTCATGGAAATCCTCATGTCTGATTTCCTTCAATTGGTATCAGAGCCAGGTTGTTCTAATATTCTAAATTTCACTTCTGTTTTGAACTTCTTTTACAATTGTGGTGGATTTTCTGCATTGCGTTAAATGGGTTTGTGGATGGCATTGATGAATGTTTACGGGTTTAATTTCCTCTATTTAAAGCTTTCTTTAAATTACAAAGTGTTAATTTGTAAGGGCCCTTGTGTTTTTGGGAATAATTAACATGCAATTGAGTATGTAAGTCAAAGTGTTTGAGTTAGTCGAGTCGTTCGTGATGAACTTTCGAAGCATAGAGATGCGGTTCTCAGCGAAGAAAAAGACCAAGGGTTAGTCGTGTCGTGTAGCCTCAGGTAAATGATCGTTGAGATTTAACTAAACGATCGTGTAGATTTTTCTATACAATCGTCTAGTATTTTCTAAACGAGGGTAAATCGTTTATTCTATCGCGTAGTATTGGTTGCCCGATTGTGTAGACGTTGTAGGTAGACAATCGTAGTGGGAGCATATGATGCTCATCGTTTAGAAAAAAAGTCGTGCGCTAAACGATCGTAAAAAAGTCGTGTGCTAAACGATCGTGTAGCTAGCATGCCTCATCGAATAGTTACTGACTACACGATCACGCGATATATGATACGAAGGCCCTCGCTCAGCGATTGTTTAGACGATCGTGCTTCATCGCATCCTAGTCGTTTAGACGATCGTATAAGGCTCTCATTGTGGAGCACGTTGCACGATCGCGTACCTCGTGCTTCATCGCATAGTAAAAGGTACACGATCGTTGTTAAATGATCGTTTAGCTATGGAATCGTATGTAAACGATTAAGCAAAGTGTTTATTCTTTCGTGTAGATGATCGCAGAGTGTTTTGGTACACGATCAGTGGAGACGCGGATTTTGACCAGATGGTTTGGGAGACTAATGTACATTATATAATAAACTAGGGCATACTCCAGTATCATCTCCCACTTGCCCTAGACAAGATGCCGCATGTCCCCCAGACCCAGACTCTCCAAGTGACCCTCGAACACTTTAGTCGTGAGAGCCTATGTAAATGGATCAGCAATGTTGTGCTCCATCGCGATCTTCGTGACTATCACATCACCGCGATACATAATCTCCTGATCAAGTGGTATTTTCACTTTATATGCTTGCTTTGACGATGACTCCGAGGTTCCTTTGAATTTGCCATAGCCCCGCTGTTATCACAATATAGAGTGATCGAAAAATCCATATTTGGAACAACTTCTAAATCTTTAAGGAATTTCCTCAGCCAAACAGTCTCCTTAGCTATTTCACAAACGGCTATGTATTCGACTTCCATAGTGGAGTTCGTGATGCATCCTTGCTTGATGCTTTGCCACACTAAGCCCCTACATTCAGAGTGAACACTAACCCCAATGTCGATTTACGAGAATCTCTATCGGTCTGAAAGTCAAAGTCTGTGTATCCTGTAAGGATCAAATCCATATCTCCATACATGAGCATGTAGTTCCTCATTCTCCGAAGATACATGGGGATCGTCTTGACCACCGTCCAGTGATCTAATCCTGGATTGGACTGATAACGACTGACAATCTCTACTGCATGGTAAATGTCGGGTTTGGTACACAACATTGCATACATTAAGCTTCCAACAGCTGAAGCATAGGGAATCCGTTTCATCTCTTCAACCTCTTGAGGTGTCTTAAGACATTGATCCTTAGATAATATGATTCCATGCTTGAAGGGTAACAAACCCCTCTTGGATCCTGCAACATGTACTTGATCAACATTTGATCGATGTACGATGCCTGAGACAAGGCTAACCTCTTGTTCTTACGATCCCGAATGATCTGGATCCTTAAAACATACTATGCCTCACCCAAATCTTTCATTTGGAACTGGACAACTAGCCATTTCTTAATGTCAGTCAGATACCCTACATCATTTCCAATGAGTAAGGTATCATCCACATACAGTACCAGAAAAGCTATTGAGTTGTTGATGATCTTCTTGTAGACACAAGGTTTATCAACGTTTTGATCAAAGCCAAACGACTTGACCGTAGTGTCAAATCTAATGTTCCACGATCGAGACACTTGTTTCAGCCCATAAATGGATCTATTAAGCTTCCAAACTTTTTTCTCTTGATCTGGAACTACGAACCTCTCTGGTTGAGCCATGTAGATGGTCTCCTCAAGATTACCATTAAGAAAGGCAGCCTTGACGTCCATTTGCCATATCTCATAATCATAAAATGTGGCTATGGACAAGAGTATCCTGATAGCCTTGAGCATGAAAACAGGTGAGAAAGTTTGCCACGAGTCTAGCCTTAAAGGTTTACATCTTTCCATCTACACCTTGCTCTCTCTTATAGATCCATTTACACCCTATAGGTTTTACTTGCTCAGTCAGATCCACAAGCTCCCAGACTTTATTGAAGTACATAGACTCCATCTCCTGGTTCATGGCCCTAATCCATTCATCCTTGTCAACTGATGGAAAAATCGGCATGCACAACGGAAATAAGAATCAATTCTACTCTAATTGCCCAAATTTATAGAAAAGGGCCATGCAAAATTGCATGAAAAAACTTCACAAAATCCCAACACCTAGAATCCACTCACTAAGTGGGCTTAATGTCTCCACTATAAGCCAACACCTAGCCCACTATTTAGTTAGTGAAATTATCCAACAAACGTTTGTATTTTCTCACTAACTTTAGTCAAAGGGCAAAATAGTCATTTGGTCAAAGTCAAACTTTGACAAAAAAGTCAACATTTTGACTTTTTATGATTTTTTTCGTGTTGACTAATTTTGACCTCCCGAGCATGAATCCGCATTCATTTTCTCAAAATTCAAATCACAATTGAATATAAGGTACGTCAAAGTTTGACTTTTCAAAGTCAAAAGTCAACTCTTTGACTTTTTACATCTTTGATAATTTCCATTATTTTCGAGCTTCCGGATATGAACGTATTCATATTCTTGATATTTAAATAACATTTAAATATTAAAGTTGTATTTCTAAACTAAAAAAAAAACCCGACCACTATATCACATATACTTGTTGATTTCTCTCTCTTCACCTAATTCGAACAATTCGAATTATTCTATCATACTGTTCTAAGTTTATTCCATATGAGCTAGTAAGGGAACCTAATGAACCTATAGATCATGGGCTCTAACGATCCGAGATTAGCTGGTTAAACTCTTTAGACAGAGCTAATCAACATTTGTTAACTAACGGGTCATTCCACTATAGTTCCGTAGTTGCACTCCCCTCACTATAGATATATTTGTGTCCATTTGATATAACCATGATTAGTAAGTTAATCCTTCACAGGTTGTTCGTAATCTCAGCTGGGTCATAAAAACTGTTTAACCCCCGAGACTACATCTTATTCCTTAAGTTCCACTCATCCTCTAATGAATAATTAGTTTAAGGTCCAACCTATAAACTAAACCCCTCTCGGGCTAATGAGAGGGTGAGGCCCCTTGTTCAAGACCTGGATTCAATACTAAAGGGAACAACCTATCTACTATTCCTATAACGGGTAGGAGTGAATTCCGTCTTGCACCCTATGTTCCCAACTATCCATCTGATCTTACCCCTGAAAAAGGGAGGCTTATTGAGCCAGCGATAATGAGCTGTTCTCACCTATGCAGATCTAAGGATAATTTCGAGTGAACAGGAGTTCATAGTTAGCTCAGGATTAATATTAAGTTACCTAGGTCATCAATTAACTAAATAGTCAGTTTTATACATTAAACGGCATTTAGAATGTAAAAGTGACTATTTCATGGTTTAGTCATATGTAAACTCTTTACATAGGATGCCCCCATTTTTATGTCTCCACATGAACGGTTTAGGATCACATCGTTTGTACTAACTACAAAATGGGCCGCATCTATAGTGTCCCCAGAATAAGGCGCCCAACCTTATTCATATACTATAGACCATTTTGGCTATATATATTTGAACTTGATCCACATTTATGTCACTACATAAAGTTCAAACTTAAACTTAATAGCTTCGGAACCTTAGTTTATTGGATTCATGAATATAGAATTTAAATTTACTAAAGGTTTTCAATAACTACTTTACTGAACAAGAATATGATATTACAAACTATGAGTTTTAGGACATAAAATCCAACAAACATCCTCCATTGCTTTTTTAAAAGACAATGGATCCTCGACCCCATCATTAGAAATGACATTTTAGGCTTCAGTCAAACCTATGTAGCGATTTGGTGGGTTCATAAACCTCTCACTACATCGAGGCAGTCTCAACTCTTGAGTTGGTTGACTAGATGCACCGACCTTAACAACCCTTGTTGATCTGTCGACCTATTCAACAACTCTTGTTGATCTCTCAGTAGTCTCAGTCTCACTAGAAATCTCACATAAAACAAGCTTACTTCGTGGCTTATGATCCCTTATATGGTCTTCTTCCAAGAAGATAACATTTGTTAAAACAAAAACTTTATTCTCACTCGAATCATAGAAATATCCACTCCTCGTTTCCCTGGTGTAGCCTACAAAGAGGTAAACTTTCGAATGCGGTTCCAACTTCTTCGAGTTAGTCGCAAGCACATGTGTTGGACACCCCCAAATCCTGAAGTGGCGTAAACTACCCTTACGACCTCTCCACTGCTCAAAAGGTGTTTCAGAAATACTTTCCGAGGGAACGTTGTTTATAATGTAGCAAGCAGTCTCCACTGTAAAACCCTAAAACGAGTCTGGAAGATGAACATAACTCATCATAGACCGAACCATGTCTAACAAGATTCTGTTTCTCCTTTCCGATACACCATTCTACTGAGGTGTACCTGGGGTCGAGAGTTGGGACGCAATCCCATGTTCTATCATATAGTTCTGGAATTGGAGGTTCATATACTCTCCACCATGATCCGATCGTAGTGTTTTTATCTTCTTACCTAACAAGTTTTCAACTTCAGCCTTATACTCCTTGAACTTGTCAAGGGCTTCAGAATTACATTGCATTAGGTAGAGATACCCGTACCTTGATTAATCATCTATGAAAGAGATGAAATATTCATACTCACCTTGAGCTCTAATACTCATCGGACCATAGAGGTCAAAATGTACAAGCTCTAAGGTTTCTTTGGCTCTATAACCTTTTCCAGTAAAAGGTCGTTTGGTCATCTTGCCTTTGAGGCATGATTCACACGCCGGCAAGAAGTTTTCTTCTAAACTCTTTAGAAGTTCACTTTTCACCAACTGCTCAATCCTATTGAAGTTGATGTGACCTAACCTTAGGTGCCAAACATGGGCATTTTCCTTAGGAGAAACCTTTGGTTTTTTAGTTGTTGTCACTATACTAAACATTTCAGTGTTAAACAAAGCTTTTATGACTAACGGCCTTAGTACATATAAGTTACTTTCCATTGAACCAAAACCAATCATCATTCCATTCTTGAAAATAAACACTTTATTCCCAGAAAAAGTGATGGTATAACCTTGTTCAATGAGACAAGAAACCGAGATTAAGTTTATCTTGATATGGGGAACTACGAAAACATTATCTAATAATAGTTAACATTTCTTATCCAAAAATAACTTTACCCTGCCTACAGCAACAGCCGAAACAACCTCACTAGTACCAACTCATAGAGTCATCTCCCCTTTTGGCAACGTTTTCCAGGAACTGAATCCTTGGTAAGAGGAACTGACATGATTAGTAGCACCCGAATCAAGGATTCAGGCAGAATCATCATTGTCTACCAAACACGTCTCCAAGACAAATAAATCAGATTTACTCTCTTTAGACATCCTTCTCTTTTGTAAAGTAGTGGGATCAGTATCAGAATCTAAATAAGCTCCACTTTCCATTTCAGAGAACATTTATCTTCTATGAACTTCAATAAAGTCAGCAACAATTGCTTTCTCTTATTGGAGTTTAACTTGGGAACTGACACTACTGGTTTTGTCATCCATCCCGTTGTGCTCAAAAAGTAAGAACTGAAGTTCAAACAATTCTTGCAACGAGTCCATGATCTTGCGTGCAATGACCATATTCTCAACCCTTTTGGCCAAAACATCAGGTCTAGCCAATATGTGAAGTCGGGCCAATGAATTAGCATTCATCCACAACTCATATGCATTACAAACACTTCACTGTGCATCGAAGGTCAGGACTTGAGGACATTTCTCAACCATGAAAAATTTGAGGTCGTTTACCACAAAATACGTTTTACAAGACTCTTTCCACTGTGTGTATTCGGTCAAACTAGAGGCATTAAACGGAAATACAAACACGTTGCTGAAAACAAAAACACATTGACCTACGTTAGGTTTTAAGTAAATACCCATTAAAAAAACATACAACATTCAATAAGGTTTAGCAAAACTAACATGAACCCCGTGTGACATCTAATTTAACAATGACGCTTCAAAGGTTTAGGACAAAAGCCGCCGAAGGGAGGTCAATTATCCCTCCTCTAAATTGAAAAATTCTCAACCAATCATTAATACCATAACAAATCTTACTCCTACAACGACTAGCCATCATTGATTTGGTCAAGAAATCATTAACTTACTTAACAATTCCCTGTAAATGTGACCCACCATTTTAGGCCCTAGAGTTCCGCCCCAAGCAGCCAATCTGAAGGGAAAAATCCGATTGGGATTGAAACTAAAGTGACCCTACCCATTTCTGGAGTTCACTTTGATCTTGACCAACTGCACAAAACCCATCCAAAGGGGGACACTCCCAGGGTGCCAAGAGGGAGTACAGAATGATCTCACGGTGCGAACCAATGATAGAGACCATAGGACATGTTGACACATACCTTTCACCCATTTACTATAAACACTCTCTCCATCCACCTTGATATTGACTCATGCAAACACCATCCGAAGAGGGATGCTCCCAGGGCACCACGAAGCTAAACATGAATCTCACGGCATGAGCATTCAGGGAGAAACGTGAGTGGAATCATTGACATATCAGATACATCTCTTCCTCCCCTGAATATTTTATACCTAGGGTTTAGTTAACTTAGAAAAATCCTGGCTAAGAATTTTAACTAAGTGACTTTTTAGGTTTTCCCAAGAGTAAATTTTACCTTGGATAGTTGAAACAACTTTTGATCATCATCCATTAAACTCTTTAACAGGGTCTTTGACCAACTGTCACATGCTTGTAGAAAATCTATCTAATTCACCTTTCCAGGTAGGTTCCCAGGGGTGTTTCGTTTCCATTAGCTTAAGTACCCCAGCCTAGATAGAACCCGCCTTAGACAAAAGGTCCCTTATAGATAGATTTAATACAATTTTAATCTTTTATGCCAATCAATTTAATCCTATTAAACCGATTTAAAAAGATTAAACTAGGTTGCTAATTCCATTAGAACCTTGAACTTAGGTCTATCTAAATCCAATTTTAAAACCCTTTTAAAACATGAGTTCACCCTAAGTCCGCATGCAACTCTTTCTTATCGATTTTAGTTCTAATTTCTATTATCACACTTATAACATAAACAACCAAAATCAACCACAATGCATAGAAAACATAGACGAGACATTCATAACTTTTACAAATAGCCTAAGTGTCATGCTCCATGCATCGTTCATTCATTGCTACTTTTTATATAACTCTTATACAAACAAGCAACGAACCAAGCAAAATATGCTTTCATTCACCCTTATACTATAACACTTATAATATAAAGATGATGCATGAATACGCTTACTGCATGCACAAATATAACTCTTATATTTTCATGATGCATGTGTATGCTTTCTTGTAATTTCTTCATGCAATATTATAACACTTATAATACATGACGCATGCATAATTGCATAACTTAAGGTGGGTTTCAAATCTACATGTCATACATTATGCCATATAAAC